>NW_010966188.1:19699-37397 GCF_000463585.1 Tarenaya hassleriana
TTTTTGGAACCGTTGAACTTATCGAATGGAGATATTTCGTTCGTGGCATTCATCGACTTATCAGCTCGTTAGTTCCATAAACGGGTTGTGGCGTCTTCGCTCGTTTCAAAGGTTCTCTAACCGGGTCTGGATTGGGTTTAGGGCGTTCTTGTGACTGGAACAAGTCCTAGGTTCGGTTCACGTGTCGTTAGTCGGTTTTTGAACATCCATCTACTATCCTTCTTACCTAATTTTGAGATTCGTCGATCGAGGTTCGTATCATTTGGTATCAGAGCCTCATTTCTCTAAATTAGGATTATCCTATCTTTTTTTTCTTTTAATTTCTATCATCTTTTCTTTTGTCGGGTCTCATGTTGTTTTCAGTCATTCGTATTTGAGTCAGATTTACATCAGATTCATCTCAAGCTTTGAGGGCAAAGCTTTGTTTAAGAGGAGGGGAATGATATGATCCTAGAGGGATGTATCCAGAAACTCAAAACAATCGATCATTATCAGGTTGTCCATGTCCAAGGAATCTCGGTTTTTTAGATTATGAAATAAGATGAGTTTTCTTTGAGTGTCACTTTTAAGTGAGTTTGAGCTTTTTAGCTCATGGTTCTTTTTTGGAACCGTTGAACTTATCGAATGGAGATATTTCGTTCGTGGCGTTCATCGACTTATCAGCTCTTAGTTCCATAAATGGGTTGTAGCGTCTTTGCTCGTTTCAAAGGTTCTCTAACCGGGTCTGGATTGGGTTTAGGGCGTTCTTGTGACTGGAACAAGTCCTAGGTTCGGTTCACGTGTCGTTAGTCGGTTTTTGAACATCCATCTACTATCCTTCTTACCTAACACTGAGATTCGTCGATCCGGATTCGTATCATTTGGTATCAGAGCCTCGTTTCTCTAAATTAGGATTATCCTATCTTTTTTTTTTTCTTTTAATTTCTATCATCTTTTCTTTTGTCGGGTCTCATGTTGTTTTCAGTCATTCGTATTTGAGTCAGATTTACATCAGATTCATCTCAAGCTTTGAGGGCAAAGCTTTGTTTAAGAGGAGGGGAATGATATGATCCTAGAGGGATGTATCCAGAAACTCAAAAATATCGATCATTATCAGGTTGTCCATGTCCAAGGAATCTCGGTTTTGGGCAGAACGAGCAAGATGGAGCAATTTGGTCATAACTTTGCACTCCGATGTCCAAACGATGTGATTTCAGTTGAAAATGAATCCTAACTCACCAAAGGTTTGGTCTGGAAAATATGAGATCCAACGGAGAAAGCTTTAATTCTAGGGAGAGGACGCAATTCACGGTTCAGTGCTGGGAATACAAATTGAGCAGGTTGTCTTGTTTCATTAATAACTTTTGATTGGAGACTCCGATCGCAGTTTCGTTTGAAGCAACATAAACTAGACATCCAAAGTCTTCACGTGGATATAAAGTACATAATTTTTGGTTAAGGTTTGGCCCCTTTAATCAGTCGTTTGAAGATCATGTCCGTTCTATCTCCAAATCTGATGAATTCGGTCCAAGAATGACATAATTCTTGTTGGGCCAATTTCTCAACAAAATCAAGAGCCCAAAAAAAGATTGCAAGCTTTGAGGGCAAAGCTTTGTTTAAGAGGAGGGGAATGATATGATCCTAGAGGGATGTATCCAGAAACTCAAAAATATCGATCATTATCAGGTTGTCCATGTCCAAGGAATCTCGGTTTTGGGCAGAACGAGCAAGATGGAGCAATTTGGTCATAACTTTGCACTCCGATGTCCAAACGATGTGATTTCAGTTGAAAATGAATCCTAACTCACCAAAGGTTTGGTCTGGAAAATATGAGATCCAACGGAGAAAGCTTTAATTCTAGGGAGAGGACGCAATTCACGATTCAGTGCTGGGAATACAAATTGAGCAGGTTGTCTTGTTTCATTAATAACTTTTGATTGGAGACTCCGATCGCAGTTTCGTTTGAAGCAACATAAACTAGACATCCAAAGTCTTCACGTGGATATAAAGTACATAATTTTTGGTTAAGGTTTGGCCCCTTTAATCAGTCGTTTGAAGATCATGTCCGTTCTATCTCCAAATCTGATGAATTCGGTCCAAGAATGACATAATTCTTGTTGGGCCAATTTCTCAACAAAATCAAGAGCCCAAAAAAAGATTGGAGCAAGTCCAAGTCAAGATTTGAAGAGAAAAATCTGATTAGTTGGTCAAAATCAAGGTCAAATGGTCTTTCAAGCTTCAACATTTATTACTTTGGGATTTGTTTTTTGACCACATAGATTTTTGTTGTTTCTTTATTTCTTTCTATCTTTTTGTAGCCTATAAATAGGCAAAGAAATCAGAATATGAAATAAGATGAGTTTTCTTTGAGTGTCACTTTTAAGTGAGTTTGAGCTTTTTAGCTCATGGTTCTTTTTGGAACCGTTGAACTTATCGAATGGAGAGATTTCTTTCGTGGCGTTCATCGACTTATCAGCTCGTTAGTTCCATAAACGGGTTGTGGCGTCTTCGCTCGTTTCAAAGGTTCTCTAACCGGGTCTGGATTGGGTTTAGGGCATTCTTGTGACTGGAACAAGCCCTAGGTTCAGTTCACGTGTCGTTAGTAGGTTTTTGAACATCCATCTACTATCCTTCTTACCTAATTTTGAGATTCGTCGATCGAGGTTCGTATCATTTGGTATCAGAGCCTCATTTCTCTAAATTAGGATTATCCTATCTTTTTTTTCTTTTAATTTCTATCATCTTTTCTTTTGTCGGGTCTCATGTTGTTTTCAGTCATTCGTATTTGAGTCAGATTTACATCAGATTCATCTCAAGCTTTGAGGGCAAAGCTTTGTTTAAGAGGAGGGGAATGATATGATCCTAGAGGGATGTATCCAGAAACTCAAAACAATCGATCATTATCAGGTTGTCCATGTCCAAGGAATCTCGGTTTTTTAGATTATGAAATAAGATGAGTTTTCTTTGAGTGTCACTTTTAAGTGAGTTTGAGCTTTTTAGCTCATGGTTCTTTTTTGGAACCGTTGAACTTATCGAATGGAGATATTTCGTTCGTGGCGTTCATCGACTTATCAGCTCGTTAGTTCCATAAACGGGTTGTAGCGTCTTTGCTCGTTTCAAAGGTTCTCTAACCGGGTCTGGATTGGGTTTAGGGCGTTCTTGTGACTGGAACAAGTCCTAGGTTCCGTTCACGTGTCGTTAGTCGGTTTTTGAACATCCATCTACTATCCTTCTTACCTAACACTGAGATTCGTCGATCCGGATTCGTATCATTTGGTATCAGAGCCTCGTTTCTCTAAATTAGGATTATCCTATCTTTTTTTTTCTTTTAATTTCTATCATCTTTTCTTTTGTCAATTAGGTAAGAAGGATAGTAGATGGATGTTCAAAAACCTACTAACGACACGTGAACTGAACCTAGGGCTTGTTCCAGTCACAAGAATGCCCTAAACCCAATCCAGACCCGGTTAGAGAACCTTTGAAACGAGCGAAGACGCCACAACCCGTTTATGGAACTAACGAGCTGATAAGTCGATGAACGCCACGAAAGAAATCTCTCCATTCGATAAGTTCAACGGTTCCAAAAAGAACCATGAGCTAAAAAGCTCAAACTCACTTAAAAGTGACACTCAAAGAAAACTCATCTTATTTCATATTCTGATTTCTTTGCCTATTTATAGGCTACAAAAAGATAGAAAGAAATAAAGAAACAACAAAAATCTATGTGGTCAAAAAACAAATCCCAAAGTAATAAATGTTGAAGCTTGAAAGACCATTTGACCTTGATTTTGACCAACTAATCAGATTTTTCTCTTCAAATCTTGACTTGGGCTTGCTCCAATCTTTTTTTGGGCTCTTGATTTTGTTGAGAAATTGGCCCAACAAGAATTATGTCATTCTTGGACCGAATTCATCAGATTTGGAGATAGAACGGACATGATCTTCAAACGACTGATTAAAGGGGCCAAACCTTAACCAAAAATTATGTACTTTATATCCACGTGAAGCTTTGGATGTCTAGTTTATGTTGCTTCAAACGAAACTGCGATCGGAGTCTCCAATCAAAAGTTATTAATGAAACAAGACAACCTGCTCAATTTGTATTCCCAGCACTGAACCGTGAATTGCGTCCTCTCCCTAGAATTAAAGCTTTCTCCGTTGGATCTCATATTTTCCAGACCAAACCTTTGGTGAGTTAGGATTCATTTTCAACTGAAATCACATCGTTTGGACATCGGAGTGCAATGTTTTGACCAAACTGCTCCATCATGCTCGTTCTGCCCAAAACCGAGATTCCTTGGACATGGACAATCTGATAATGATCGATTGTTTTGAGTTTCTGGACACATCCCTCTAGGATCATATGACTAACCCAACACATTCTTCCAAGTGTTCTTGACCCAAACAAGGGAGAATAAGGCCATTTGGTGCAGCTTGCAGCTTCTTGGCACGAGATCTTGTAATCGGTCCAATTGGCTCAACGCATTCTCCTGCGGTGTTCATCCCGTAGCTAGGTTCCGATGCAGCTCGTCCATGCATGAATTCAGCTCCAATGGTGTTGCCTTGGATGTCCACATCATTCTCCTCTTCTTGAGAAAGATTTGTCCTCAAATCTGACTCGTCTGCGATAAAGGGAGATAGATCAGCAACATTGAATGTTGAACTAACATTAAACTCACTCGGGAGCTCGAGTTGGTAAGCATTGTTGTTAATCTTTTTAAGAACTTTGAAAGGGCCAACTCCCCTGGGCATCAATTTTGATTTCCTTTGACTCGAAAATCTCTCTTTGCGCATGTGCACCCAAACCATGTCTCCCGGTTCGAATACAACTTCTTTCCGCCCTTTGTTTGCTTGCTTGGCGTATTGCCGGGTCTTCTCTTCAATGTGCAACCTCGTCTTTTCATGAATTTGTTTCACAAACTCAGCTTTTCTCTTCCCATCAAGGTTAGAATGTTCATCGAATGGCAAAGGAGACAAATCCAAAGGAGTCAGAGGATTAAAGCCATAAACGATTTCAAATGGAGAAAATTTTGTAGCCGAGTGCACAGATCGATTATATGCAAACTCAAGATGAGACAAGCAATCTTCCCATGATTTCAAGTTCTTTTTCACAAGAGAACGAGGCAAAGCAGACAATGTACGATTAACAACTTCAGTTTGTCCATCGGTTTACGGGTGGCATGTAGTTGAGAACAAGAGCTTAGTTCCTAGCTTAGACCACAATGTTTTCCAAAAGTAACTCAAGAATTTTGCATCACGGTCTGAAACTATAGTCCTAGACATGCCATGCAAACGTACAATCTCCTTGAAGAACAATGAAGCTATATGAGATACATCATCGGTTTTATGACATGAGATGAAATGAGCCATCTTTGAAAACCTATCAACCATAACAAATATTGAATCCCTTCCAGATCTGGTCCTAGGCAAACCAAGCACGAAATCCATAGAAATATCAGTCCAGGGATGACTAGGAATTGGCAATGGAGAGTACAAACCGTGTGGTTGAAGTCTAGACTTCGCTTTTTTGCAAACAATGCATCTTGCACAGATTCGTTCGACATCTCGTTTCAAGTGTGGCCAATAGAAATGTTCCTGCAAAACAGCCAAGATTTTGGCCACTCCGAAGTGGCCCATTAGACCACCACTATGTGCTTCCCTAACCAACAAATCACGCAAAGAACAATGAGGAATACACAACTTGTTCTTTCGGAACAAAAATCCATCATGTATGAAATATTCACCAAATGCATCTTGCACAGATTCGTTCGACATCTCGTTTCAAGTGTGGCCAATAGAAATGTTCCTGCAAAACAATCAAGGTTTTGGCCACTCCGAAGTGCCCCATTAGACCACCACTATGTGCTTCCCTAACCAACAAATCACGCAAAGAACAATGAGGAATGCACAACTTGTTTTTTCGGAACAAAAACCCATCATGTATGAAATATTCACCACAAGCAGATTTCTCACATGCCTTAAAGACATCTCCAAAATCGAGATCAGAAGCATACAATTCCTTAATGAACTCAAAGCCAAGCAATTTCGAGTCAAGAGAAACAAGCAGGTTATGACGACGAGATAAAGCATCAGCCACAACATTCTCTTTTCCTTGCTTATAGCGAATAACATAAGGAAATGTTTCAATGAACTCAACCCATTTAGCATGTCGTTTGTTCAACCTTTGCTGACCTTTTAGATGTTTCAAAGCCTCATGATCGGTATGAATGATGAATTCCTTCGGCCAAAGATAGTGCTGCCATGTTTGAAGCGCCCTCACCAAAGCATAAAGCTCTTTGTCATAAGTGGGATAGTTTAGTTGCGCTCCACTTAGCTTCTCACTGAAATAAGCTATTGGCTTTCCTTCCTGCATCAAAACAGCTCCAATACCTACACCAGAAGCATCACATTCTACCTCGAAAGCTTTAGAAAAATCAGGTAGAGACAAGAGTGGAGAATTAGTGAGTTTTTCTTTCAGAAGTTGAAAAGCAGTTTCTTGTGCATCTCCCCACTTAAACCCGACATTCTTCTTGATAACTTCTGTAAGTGGTGCAGCTATGGTGCTAAAGTCCTTAACAAACCTCCTGTAAAAACTTGCAAGTCCATGAAAACTCCTCACATCACCAACTGTCCTCGGACATGGCCAATACCTTATGGCCGCGAACTTCTCTTCATCGACATGAATTCCCTGCTCACTAACCAAAAACTCTAAAAACACCAACTTGTTAGTGCAAAATGTGCATTTCTTGAGGTTAGCAAACAATTGCTCCTTTCGCAGAACATCCAAGACAGATTTAATGTGTTCAACATGTTCAACAAGGTTCTTGCTATATATCATGATATCATCAAAATACACAACCACGAAACGTCCTAGAAAATGTCTAAGAACGTGATTCATCAGCCTCATAAATGTGCTAGGTGCATTTGTTAAGCCAAAAGGCATAACCAACCATTCATACAACCCATGCTTTGTTTTAAAGGCGGTTTTCCACTCATCACCTTCTTTCATGCATATTTGATGATAGCCACTTCTCAAATCAATCTTAGAAAAGAATTTTGAACCATGCAACTCATCCAACATGTCATCAAGTCTCGGAATAGGATGGCGATACTTTACCGTGATTTGGTTGACTGCACGACAATCAACACACATTCGCCACGTACCATCTTTCTTTGGTACAAGAATCACCGGCACGGTAAAGAAATCAGAGTTGTAAGGTGTTTTGCATTGATAAACACACAAGAGGAAGATCGGTTATGCACTTAAAGAGTGGCCGAATCTTCTAAGAACCGAAACAGAGACTTTGGCGAAGAGGTGATCAAAAGATGAACAAAAAAAAGGATCACTTGTATTTCTTCATATATATGACAATACAATTCTGTACAGAATATATAGAAATTCGAGAATGTACAAGGAGAGACAATCTACAGATTCTAACGACTATACAATCTGCTAATGATGGAAAGAAATAAAGTGGTAACATGTATGGTAAGTCTTGAGTGTGTCTCCTGCTGATTATGGTAGGTTCAATCTCCTTTGAATATTCTGAATAGGTTTGATGTCCATTGAGCTCGTCATTTCCTTGTTTGCATGATCCAAGAGAAACTCTTGGCAGATTATTCCTCCAAGTAGTGCGGATAAGGTAAGTTACTGATTATTGCTCCAACTCATGTTCTTGCTCCAAGTCTTCAGTTATTTGGTCGAACTTCATTATGCTTGAGTGATCTGAGCCATTGTGCTTTTCTTGACTTTGTCCATCAACATTCCCCCTCAAGGTTAGACGGCGAATATCGGTAAGACCAATCTTGGAGAGTATCTTGTTTAGGACAAAGGAACTTGTCGCCTTTGTAAGTATATCTGCTAGCTGATCTTTACTCCGAGTGTACATTGTTGCTATCAGCCCTTGTGTGATCTTCTTGCGAATGAAGTGGCAGTCAACTTCGATGTGCTTCGTTCTTTCGTGGAAAACCGAGTTTGCTGCAATATGAAGCGTCGCTTGATTGTCGCAATGTAATGGTATGGGCCTATCTGTCTTGATTCCGAGTTCTTCCAAAAGCTGCTTCAACCACATGAGCTCACACGTTGTGTTGGCCATTGTTCGATATTCCGCTTCCGCGCTTGATCTTGCAACCACCGTTTGCTTTTTGCTCTTCCATGTGACAAGATTGCCCCCAATGAACGTGCAATATCCGGTGGTAGACTTTCTGCCCGTTCTGTCTCCTGCCCAGTCCGCATCGCAGTATCCAATGATTTCTGCATGGTTGTTGCGTCTCATCCATAGTCCCTTGTTTGGTGTTCCTTTCAAGTATTTGAGTATGCGATCCACCATTTGCCAATGTGTCGTGGTCGGAGCATGAAGCCATTGGCTAACCTGATGCACAGCGAAACTTAAGTCAGGTCTTGTGATAGTAAGATATATGAGCTTACCTACAACGCGACGATATTGTTCCACGGTTTCCAATAATTCCCCCTCGCGTTGGTCTTTGAAATGCTCCTCGATCGGTGTTCAAACTGGCTTTGCGCCAATTTTTCCTGTGTCACTAAGAAGATCAAGAACATACTTGCGTTGTGAGAGAAATAAATCACCGGATACTCGACTAACTTCTATACCAAGGAAGTATTTTAGTTCACCGAGATCCTTAATATCAAAAACAGTCTGCAAGTATTGTTTCGTGTCACTAATACCAAGCTGATCACTTCCTGTAAGAATGATATCATCAACATATACCACAAGAATAATAATACCGGATGGACTACGTAAAATGAATAGAGAGTGATCAGAGTGACTACGAGAAAATCCTTTGTGAGTAAGAGCATCATGGAGCTTTTGATACCAAGCTCTTGGAGATTGCTTAAGTCCATAGATCGATTTTTTTAATCTGCAGACATGGTTAGGATTCGCAATTTTGGTATATCCCGGGGGTGGTTTCATGAATATTTCTTCTTCGAGATCTCCTTGAAGAAAAGCATTCTTCACATCCATCTGAAATAACAACCAAGAAAAGTTAGCTGCAAGAGATATAATCACACGAACAGTGGGGATTTTAGCAACCGGTGCAAATGTGTCTGTGTAATCTTCCCCAAAGGTTTGAGTGAATCCTTTAGCAACCAAGCGAGCTTTATGACGTTCTTTCTCTCCATTGCTGTGGTATTTGATCTTATACACCCATTTGCATCCTACAGCCTTTTTGTGTGGTGGAAGTGGTGTGATTTCCCAAGTATCATTTCGTTCAAGAGCATCTAGTTCTTCTTGCATTGCTTTCTTCCAAACCGGGATGTCTTTGGCTTGGTCGAAAGTCTGTGGTTCTGTACCCTGCTCAATGATACTCAAGAAAGCATGCTCATTAGGAGGAAATGAGTCTAAAGAGGCGTAATCAAATATAGAATGAGCAATAGCCAAATTGCTTCTAGGATTGTGTTGTAGTTTCCACCATTCAGATGGTGGTTTGCGATCTCTTGTCCCTCGCCTCAATTGTTGGGTAGACTCGGCAGGAACAGATTGAGTGTTTGTTTCCCTTTCATCCAAAGCATCTTGTTCCCCCTCAAGCATGATATCATGATCTGCAGGTTGTAAATGATCATGCGGAGGATGATCCAATATATGATCAGTTTCGTCTGCATTGGTGCGTTGAGGTGGTATGTGTTCATCTGCGAAAGCATGTTGGAGTGTACTTGCATCTGCATTATCAGAATCATTAGTAGATGGTATAATATGAGAAGGGGAAGTAGAATCAACCCGGTTCGTGTCTTCAGTATCAGAAGATGAGTCCAAGGGGAGTGCATTCTCTCGAGTTGATATTTGGAAAGTATGAGGTTGCACAGAAGGAGACGTGGCAGGATTGATGGAGCGCAAGGTAGCCTGTAGTTGTTCAAGTGGTGTGTTGTAATCTGTTCCTTGCGTGCCAAGATTTTCCAAACTCGTCCAATCTTGCTTTCCAAAGTAACTCAAGTTTTCTGCAAAAATGACATCTCTAACAACATATGTTCGTTTTGTGGCAGGATGATAACAGATGTACCCCTTTTGGTCTGGAGGATACCCTAAGAAAACGTAGCGAATGCTCTTGGCAGAAAGCTTGTCTCTGTTTTCATCTGCAATTTTAGCATAACAAACACATCCAAAGGTCCGTAAGTGGTCAATAGAACATGACTTATTATAAAGTACCTCATATGGTGATTTATCTTGAAGAACTTGTGTAGGCAACCGATTGATCAAGTAACAGGATGTCTTTACAGCATCTCCCCAATATGATTTGGGCACTTGTCTTTCAAAAAGTAAGGTTCGAGCTACCTCCATCAAATGTCTATTTTTCTTTTCTGCCACCCCATTTTGTTGAGGGGTATGTGCACAAGACCTTTGATGGACAATCCCATGTTGCAGCATATAATCACGAAATTGGTTGCTCATATATTCACCGCCATTGTCTGTTCTTAAACATTTGATATTAACACCAAACTGGTTAGAGATGTGTGCATGAAAAGTTTTGAATGCAGAGAAAACATCCTTTTTGTGTTTGAGAAGAGTGATCCAAGTGTGTTTGGACTTTTCATCAATAAATGTAACAAAGTATTTGTTGTGATCTCTTGAAAAACAAGGTGCAGTCCATACATCTGAGTGGATAAGATCGAAAACATTATCATAGACAGTTGAAGAAGTGGGAAAAACTGTGCGGCAGTGTTTGCCAAGAACACACGCTTCACAAATTTTATTATTATCAAACTGAACTTGAGGAACAAGTAATCTTAAGACTTTGAAATGTGGATGTCCTAATCTGGAATGCCAAATCGAATTAAAAGCAGAATGAGAAATGCATGCGGAGTCTTCAAGGTAGTACAGATTGTTTTCCTTGAATCCTTTTGCGAAAACGGTGTTTGTATCAATATCCTGAAACACAACAGTATTAGTATCGAATATCACACGACAACATATGTCTTGAATAAGTTTTGGAATGGACAGTAAGTTAGTTTTAAAATCTGGGACATATAAACCATATATTTCTTTACCGAAAAGATTTATCTTCCCTTGCCCCTTTATAGGGACATTCTTACCATCTGCTACCGAGACAACACCGTAAGCATTGTCAATGTAAGAAAATAAACTTTTGTCTTTGAACATGTGTGTCGTGGCACCGGAGTCAAGCACAATTAAAGGATGAGAAGCAGATGAGAATTGAGAAATGTTACCGTGCTCCTTGTTGTTCATAGCAAGGAGGAATTGTTTGAAGCCCATCATCTCCTCATTGGTGAAAGTGACAGTGTTTCCGGTGCTCATGGCTTCTCCCCTCTTTGGTGATGCATCCTTGTAACGTGAAGGCTTAAGATGAGGGTTGAGGATCCAACAACGCTCTTTGGTGTGTCCTGCACGTTTGCAATGCTCGCAAAAGAATGACTTCTTGTCACGAGAGGCTGAGAACATCGGGCCTTGCTTCTTGACATTGTCATTGTGTGCTTTTGAGTAGTGAGCAAATTCTGTTGGTCCTGCAAAGAGATTACGCTCCCCCTCCTCACGTTTGATGAGCATACATACCTCATCGAATTTTGGGAGACTGGTCTGACGGAGGAGGTGGTAGACTAGATCGTTGTATGATGTATCCAACGTGAGAAGAATTGCAAACACTTTGTCTTCTTCACTCCTTGTGTCAAGCACTGCTTGATCTGTTGTTTTGGGGCGGATTTCATCTAGCTCCGTCCAAAGGGCACAGAAATCGCCCAGGATCTTATTGAACTGCTCTCCATTTTGCTGCAATTGGAAAATTTTCTTTTTGATCTCGAAGATTCTGCTGATGTTAGAGATATTACCGTATGTGTGCTTGAGAGAATCCCACAAAGCTTTGGCTGAATCCAATGCAATGAAGGATTGAAAGACATTCTTGTCAAGAGATTGTTGTAGCAAAACAAGGGCAGTCTAATCATCTTGGTACCACTTTTCCGCGTCGTTTTGCGGTTGTTGTTGTGGTGCAGTGGTGAGTGGTTCTCCTTCAGCAGCATTGGAGACTGAGGTAGAAACCACTTTTGGAACAATGTGGTGCCATAAACCACGACTGCTTAAGAGAGCTTTGGCAGTCTTTGACCAATAAAAGTAATTATCACCATTGAGAGTGATCGAAATGGGTTTCAACGCAGAATCCATGGTGGTGATTCGCAAAGGAAATGATAGAGAGATGAACAAGAATGAAACAAAGGGGCTTGAGGACCTTTATGGCTCTGATACCATAAAGAAATCAGAGTTGTAAGGTGTTTTGCATTGATAAACACACAAGAGGAAGATCGGTTATGCACTTAAAGAGTGGCCGAATCTTCTAAGAACCGAAACAGAGACTTTGGCGAAGAAGTGATCAAAAGATGAACAAAAAAAGGATCACTTGTATTTCTTCATATATTTGACAATACAATTCTGTACAGAATATATAGAAATTCGAGAATGTACAAGGAGAGACAATCTACAGATTCTAACGGCTATACAATCTGCTAATGATGGAAAGAAATAAAGTGGTAACATGTATGGTAAGTCTTGAGTGTGTCTCCTGCTGATTATGGTAGGTTCAATCTCCTTTGAATATTTTGAATAGGTCTGATGTCCATTGAGCTCGTCATTTCCTTGTTTGCATGATCCAAGAGAAACTCTTGGCAGATTATTCTTCCAAGTGTTGCGGATAAGGTAAGTTGCTGATTATTGCTCCAACTCATGTTCTTGCTCCAAGTCTTCAGTTATTTGGTCGAACTTCATTATGCTTGAGTGATCTGAGCCATTGTGCTTATCTTGACTTTGTCCATCAACACACGGCACATGGTGACATGCTTTCTTGGACGTGTCCCTTCTCCATCAGATCCGAAATTTGCCTCTGAAGCTCTTTGGTTTCCTCGGGATTGGTTCTGTAGGCTGCCTTGTTCGGAATACTTGCACCGGGAATGAAATCGATTTGATGCTCGATTCCTCGTAATGGTGGCAGTCCATTTGGAATCTCGTCCGGAAAAACATCGTCGTATTCCTGCAGAAGATCAGGAACAACACTAGGCAAAGTAGAGGTGAGTTCATTAGTGTTCAAAAGAGCCTCTTTGTACAGAAGTACAAACATAGGCTGATGTGAAAGCAATGCTTTCTTGACCTCTCTTGCTCTCATGAAAAAATTTGTGTTTGATCTCACGGGTATACTCTCAAAGGCCTTTAACTGGGTTTTTCTCAAATCCTCACCAATTTTTGAGTGAACAACCTCATGGTCACACAATTTCTTCTCATTCTTGATCATTTGGAGTTGATCTTCGTACACTTCCTTAGAAGACAAAGGAACCAATCTGATTTGCTTCCCTTTGAACTCGAAAGAATATTTGTTGGAGTATCCATCGTGTTGAGCACGCGTATCAAATTGCCATGGCCGCCGAAGAAGTAAATGACCAGCTTGCATAGGCACAACATCACATAGCACTTCATCTTCGTATTTGCCAATACGAAATGGAACCTTTACTTGCCTATGAACCTTCGTTTCTCCACTGTCATTCAGCCACTGAAGTTTGTATGGCTTTGGATGCTTCTGAGTAAGCAACCCTAGCTTTTCAACCAAAGAATTGCTCGCCACGTTAGTACAACTTCCACTATCAATGATCAAGCTACAAACCTTGTCCTTAATAACACATCTTGTATAAAAGATGTTTTCTCGCTGGATTTTCTCCTCTTCTTTTGATCGAAGATTCAAAACCCTTCTAGTCACCATTAGTTTACCTGACTCAGCCTCTTGCTCGTCTACATCACTCTCCAAAGATGGCATTGAATCAGATTCACTTTCTGCTTCAGTTTCGATCTCTCCATTATCACGAACCACCAAAGTTCTCCGATTTGGGCACTCATTAGCATAATGTCCTCTGCCCAAACACTTAAAACATCGAATATCTCGAGTACGCGATTGAAGAGCATCTGAAGTACATTGTTTTCTTGGCTGAGATGTATCAGGTTTGGCCTCGGGCTTTGCTGCCACTTTTGCACCAAAAGGTTGCTTATCTTCTTTGTGGAAATATGGCCGAGCATTGGAAGAGTGGGAACCAAACTTTTGATGTGTTTTTCCCCTTCTTTTGATTTGGTTCTCGAACTTGATCGCAAGATGTAGCAACTCCTCCATCTCAACATAATGTTGGGTCTCCACATGATCTTGGATCTCTTGATTCAGCCCTCCAATGAATCTGTCCATCGTTGACTCCATGTCCTCATCAACATTGGCTCGCAACATTAAAATTTCCATCTCTTTATAATACTCCTCGACACTACGGTTACCTTGCACCACACGTCTCAAACGTTGGAGTACATCTCTATGATAGTGGTTTGGCACAAAACGTCGCCTCATAACCGTTTTCATGTCATCCCATACATCAATAGGATTATCGCCATTTCTTCTTCTTGTGGTCACAAGTTGATCCCACCATGCAAGTGCGTAATCACTAAAGCGAGCGGCTGCCAACTTCACTTTCTTTCGCTCAGAATAGTGATGTACGTCAAACACCATCTCAACCTTCCGTTCCCACTCCAAGTAAGTTTCAGCATCATTCCTTCCATGAAAAGATGGGATTTCGAGTTTTATACCACTGAGATCATCATCAACATGCTCCTGAGCTCTTCTTTCTCGCCTTTGCCTCCGAGGAGCCTCATAAAAATCTGATCTTACATCTTCTTCGTTGCTAGAAACTTGTGGTGGTGTTCTAGCTCTTTCGCGAACATTTCGAGGTTGTCTTTGCACCGCATTTTGTCGTGGCAGGTTACGTGCGACCTGCGCCTCATTTTCCATCTGGTCTATTCTTTGATGGATACCCTCCAACTCAGCTCGCATGATTCTCCGTAGCTCACCCATCAATGCCTGCATTTGAAGTGGGTTTGCTTCTTCATGTTGTTGATTGTCTAGATTGCGATTTTGTTCACCCGCCATTATGAAATTTTCCCTTTAAGTAAAAACGTCAGCAAATAAACAGAAATAGACAAGGAAAAGGAAGATGAGAGAACCTCATAAATCACTCAAAAAAGTGTTTCGCTCAATTTGTGTATCACTCAACTCTCCCGTTTCTCTTACGAATCCTTGTGCAAACTAATTAAGGAACTCAATCAGATGCAACAACAATGAAATTCAAAACTCAACTCACTAAACCAAGTTAGAAGATGAGTAAGAGTGACTCTAAATCTCAAAGCCCAATATTCAAAGCAAGAAAACTCAAACGACACAAAGATGAAACTTCGACTATGACTCGAAAGTTTTGGACTGCGACTCAACGACTCAAAATCGAAACTTTGACTCAACTCCGACTCAAAATCGAATCAACTTCCAAATTTTTTCTCTTTTCTTTTTTTTCTTTGATCTTTTTTTTTTTTGCTTTTGTTTTTCTTCCTTTTTTTTGTTGATTCCCTTTGCAATTTGCACTGCAACAAAATCAAAACTCGAAAATCAATAAAACGACAAAATAAGATAAGATAAGATAGAATGTAACATAGATAAAAAAATGATAAAGGATAATCCTAATAGAAAAATCTAGGCTCTGGTACCAAATGATATGATCCCAAGATCGATATATTTCCCTATAGGCGGTGGATGGGTTCCCTAAACCCCTAAACAACTCCCAAACGAAACCTAAGCAAACGTTCATGAAGAACGGTCTTAAACCCCGAGTGAACCTGGTTTAGAAACGTAGGGTGATCGAAGACGCCACAAGTGTTGTGTGGAATCAACACTTGATAAGTCAAGTTTGAACGCCACGGATGAAGATCCGATAAGTTCAGAAATTAGTTCTAAAAGAACTCTAAGAGAAATCTCTCAAAATATTTTTCAAAGTTGTGTTACAAATCTGATTTGTGATCTCTATTTATAGAGAACAACACATAAAAGTTAACAAAATTAAAATAAATAAGCACAAAAAACAAGGTGTGAATGTATGGTTTTCAAGAAGCCTTGAATGTGATTGTGTGAACTTCAAGAGAACCATAATGGTGACTTTGTGGTCTTCAAGATGGTGTTGGAAAGACATCATGACCAGAATTGATGTCAATTTTCGTCACCCTTATTGGGCCTAAAATTTGGGCTTCACTTGTCAGCCTTCCAAGCTTGATATCATGTGGATAATGGGCTGGGCTTGTTGTTGGACTAACCCAACACATTCTTCCAATGTGTTCTTGATCCAAACAAGGGAGAATAAGGCCATTTGGTGCAGCTTGCAGCTTCTTGGCACGAGATCTTGTAATCGGTCCAATTGGCTCAACGCATTCTCCCGCTGTGTTCATCCCGTAGCTAGGTTCCGATGCAGCTCGTCCATGCATGAATTCAGCTCGAATGGTGTTGTCCTGGATGTCCACATCATTTAGAGTGCATCCAAATATGTTTAGAGTGCGACAAAATATACTTAGAGTGCATCCAAACATGTTTAGAGAGCATCGAAACATTTTTAGAATGCGTCGAACATGTTTAAAAGTGCATCCAAACATACTTAGAGAGTGCAACCAACCACATTTAGAGTGCGTTTTAACACGTTTAGAGTGCATCCAAACACTTTTAAAGTGCATCCAAATATGTTTAGAGTGCATCGAAACATTTTTAGAGTGCGTCGAAACATGTTTAGAGTGCGTTGAAACATGTTTTTAGTGCAACAAAAGATGTTTAGAGTTCGTCGAAACATGTTTAGATCACGTCAAAATATATTCAACGCGCATTCAAACATGTTTAAAGTGCGTCGAAACATATTAAGAGTGCATACAAACATGATTAGAGTGCATTAAAACAATTTTAGAGTACGTCAAAACATATTTCGAATGCGTCGAAACATGTTTAGAGTTCGTCTAAACATGTTTTGAGGGCAATAAAACACGTTTAGAGTGCATCAAAACATGTTTAGAGTGCGTCAAAACATAGTTAGAGTGCACCCAAACATGTTTAGAGAGCATCCAAACATTTTTAGAGTGCGTCCAAGCACGTTTAGAGTGCATCCAAACACACAGAGTGCGTCCAAACACGTTTAGAGTGCGTCCAAACATATTTAGAGTGCATCCAATCTTGTTTAGAGTGCATCGAAACATTTTTAGAGTGCGTCGATGCATATTTAGAGTGCGTCGAAACATGTTTTGAGTGCATCGAACAATGTTTAAAGTGCATTAAAATAGACTTAGAGTGCATCCAAACACTTTTAGAGTAAACATGTTTAGAGTGCGTCGAAATATTTTTAGAGTGCGTCGATAATGTTTAGAGTGCGTTGAAACATGTTTTGAGTGTAACAAAAAATGTTTTGAGTTCGTCGAAACATGTTTAGAGCACGTCAAAACATATTCAGAGCGCATCCAAACATGTTTAAAGTGCGTCGAAACATATTAAGTGTGCATCGTAACACACTTAGAGTACGTCCAAACACGTTCAGAGTGCATCCAAACACTTTTAGAGTGCATCCAAACATGTTTAGAGTGCATCGAAACATGTTTAGAGTGCGTTGAAACATGTTTTGAGTGCAACAAAAGATGTTTAGAGTTCGTCGAAACATGTTTAGAGCACGTCAAAATATATTCATAGCGCATCCAAACATGTTTAAAGTGCGTCGTAACATATTAAGAGTGCATACAAACATGATTAGAGTGCATTAAAACAATTTTAGAGTGCGTCAAAACATATTTCGAGTGCGTCGAAACATGTTTAGAGTTCGTCTAAACATGTTTTGAGGGCAATAAAACATGTTTAGAGTGCATCAAAACATGTTTAGAGTGCGTCAAAA
>NW_010966188.1:37522-37734 GCF_000463585.1 Tarenaya hassleriana
CTTAGAGTGCATTCAAACATACTTAGAGTGCATCCAAACACACTTAGAGTGCGTCCAAACACGTTTAGAGTGCGTCCAAACACTTTTAAGTGCATCCAAACATGTTTAGAGTGCATCAAAACATTTTTAGAGTGCGTCGAAACATGTTTTCAGTGCAACAAAAGATGTTTAGAGTTCGTCGAAACATGTTTAGAGCACGCCAGTCGACAGTT
>NW_010966188.1:38000-43857 GCF_000463585.1 Tarenaya hassleriana
AAAACATTTTTAGAGTGCGTCGAAACATATTTAGAGTACGTCGAAACATGTTTAGAGTTTGTCTAAACATTTTTAGAGTGCGTTGAAACACGTTTAGAGTGCGTCCAAAAACATTTAGAATGCATCGAAACATGTTTAAAGTGCGTCAAAACATACTTAGAGTGCATCCAAACATGTTTAGAGAGCATCCAAACATTTTTAGAGTGCGTCGAAACATGTTTAGAGTTCGTCTAAACATGTTTTGAGGGCAATAAAACACGTTTAGAGTGCATCAAAACATGTTTAGAGTGCGTCAAAACATAGTTAGAGTGCATCCAAACATGTTTAGAGAGCATCAAAACATTTTTAGAGTGCGTCCAAGCACGTTTAGAGTGCATTCAAACATACTTAGAGTGCATCCAAACACATTTAGAGTGCGTCCAAACACGTTTAGAGTGCGTCCAAACACTTTTAGAGTGCGTCCAAACACTTTTAGAGTGCATCAAAACATTTTTAGAGCTTTTAGAGTGCATCAAAACATTTTTAGAGTGCGTCGAAACATGTTTATAGTGCGTTGAAACATGTTTTGACTGCAACAAAAGATGTTTAGAGTTGGTCGAAACATATTCAGAACGCACTAAAATATGTTTAAAGTGCGTTGAAACATGTTTAGAGTGCGTCCAAACATGTTTAGAGTGCATTAAAATATTTTTAGAGTGCGTCGAAACATATTTAGAGTACGTCGAAACATGTTTAGAGTTCGTCTAAACATGTTTTGAGTGCACCGAAACACGTTTAGAGTGCGTTGAAACATGTTTTGAGTACAACAAAAGATGTTTAGAATTCGTCGAAACATGTTTATAGCACGTCAAAACATATTCAACGCGCATCCAAGCATGTTTAAAGTGCGTCGAAACATATTAAGAGTGCATCCAAACATGTTTAGAGTTCGTCTAAACATGTTTTGAGGGCAATAAAACACGTTTAGAGTGCATCAAAAAATGTTTAGAGTGCGTCAAAACATACTTGGAGTGCATCCAAACATGTTTAGAGACAAACATTTTTGGAGTGCGTCGAAACAGGTTTAGGGTGAATCCAAACATACTTAGAGTGCATCCAAACACACAGTGCAACCAAACACGTTTAGAGTGCGTCCAAACATATTTAGAGTGCATCCAATCTTGTTTAGAGTGCATCGAAATATTTTTAGAGTACGTTGATGCATATTTAGAGTGCGTCGAAACATGTTTTGAGTGCATCGAACAATGTTTAAAGTGCATTAAAATAGACTTAGAGTGCATCCAAACACTTTTAGAGTCCATCCAAACATGTTTAGAGTGCATCGAAACATTTTTAGAGTGAGTCGATGCATATTTAGAGTGCGTCGAAACATGTTTTGAGTGCATCGAAACATGTTTAAAGTGCATTAAAATAGACTTAGAGTGCATTCAAACACTTTTAGAGTGCATCCAAATATATTTAGAGTGCATTGAAATATTTTTAGAGTGCGTCGAAACATGTTTAGAGTGCGTTGAAACATGTTTTGAGTGCAACAAAAAATGTTTAGATTTCGTCGAAACATGTTTAGAACACGTCAAAACATATTCAGAGCGCATCCAAACATTATTAAAGTGCGTTGAAACATATTAAGAGTGTATAGAAACATGATTAGAGTGCATTAAAACAATTTTAGAGTGCGTCAAAACATATTTAGAGTGCGTCGAAACATGTTTAGAGTTCGTCTAAACATGTTTTGAGGGCAATAAAATACGTTTAGAGTGCATCAAAACATGTTTAGAGTTCAAAACATACTTAGAGTGAATCCAAACATGTTTTGAGAGCATCCAAATGATGCGCACACACCGAATCTTATATTTAATACCCGATTCGTACCACTATCCGCAAGTATACGGTAGTTGTAGTACCAGAGTCCAACACGAGGACTAGGATGTATTAGTCTATCTCTATGCTAGATTAGGTGGTCAAATAAAAATGTGGTTGTGATAAGTGTCGGAATACAAGAAAGCAAGTAAAATTAACGGTTTGTAAAACGATGGTTTGAGGCGTTGTAGGTTCGGGATCCCTCACGAGTCGCATGGACGGTTAGTGATGCTACAATGTTTTAGGGTTTATCTCCAATTGGGGGTTTCAAGCACTTCTTCTAGAGTTTGTCTCTCCCGAGCTTAAACTCACTACCTAGAAAATCGATTTACCCATCTTCCAATTATCTAAATGATCTCTAGATGCATTAATGTACCCTATCATGAACCCTAGGCAAGCTAAGCCATCTCCCAATGTGAATAACTCACTCATTTGACATTTGGTTCCAAACATCATCCCCATATCCCTATGATCAATATGTTTTATGGTCATATCAATTAGGGTTTCGTCCAAATCAATAGCATTAAGCACAAAACATCAAACCAATGGAAGAAAACTCAAAGACATCATAGATTAAGCTTAGGTGCCCATACAAAAGTGGAGATCCCTCACCCACAACAAAGTCACTACTCCATAACTAGGGTTTCAAAACAGAAAGCAAAATGAAGAAACATGGAAAAGGAGAAGAAATGCTCAAGATGGTCTTCAATGGTGGTCCTCTTCTTCTCCTTGCTTCCTTGATCTCCAAAATCCCTCTTTTTCCTCTTCCAACTCAAGTCTCTCTCCAAAGTGTGTAGCCCCCTTTCTCTCTCTTCAAACTCCCCTTTTTGTGAAAGTCAAAAATTAGGTTTTCTCCTCAAAACACGGGTTTTTCCTTTTTGGGCCGATTTTGATTTCAAGCGGTCGCTCATTTTTCGGGCGGGTCACTCATTTTTCTTCAGGGTCGCTCATTTTTCGGGTGGGTCGCCCATTTTCCTCTGACACGTGAAAAAGCAAGCGACCGCTTATAAAATGAGCGACCGCTCACAAAACGAGCGACCGCCCATAAAATGGGCGGGTCGCTCATTTTGTTTGAGCTTCCCGAGGGCCGCCCTGTAATACCCCAAAACCCGATTTGAATATTTAATTATTAAAAATGAATAATTAAATAGAGATATCACGAAATCACCAAAAGTGATGGTACAATATGGGGGAGAGGCACGAGGATCGTCACGTGCGAGAAGGACCGAGAAAGAATGAAGAAAAGGAAAAAGAAAAAAAAATAGGGCTGGTCCGCCGGACCAGGAGTGGTCCGCGGCGGACCAACCGCTCAGCCGGAGTGGGGACTGGACAGCGCGGACTGGGAGAAGTTTTCGAAAAAAAATAAACTGACCCCGGTCCGGCGGACCAGGAAGTTGGTCCGGCGGACCGGGAATAACAGATTCCGCAACTTGTCAACTTGCCGCCTTGGGACGCGGAATTCGCCGGATTCTGGGGCCCACTCGCCGTCCAGTCGCCTCCCATGCCTCGAGGGTGTTGCAGGCTCGCCTATGGGCCTGGGCTCGAGCCCACTTGACCCCTCTCGCACGCCATAAACATCTTCCAATCCTCTGCCTTAGCCATTTTCGGGCAAAACAGAGGAAGTAGAGAAAGAGGGAGAGAGGGAGAGAAAGGCGACGAACTAGGGCAAGGGGAGCTCGGGGAAGCAAGGGGGAACGTCCCTAGACATGCCCAGAAGGTGTTCACGTCGTGTGGAGCCACGAGGAACGCACACAAGCTCGGACAAACTCAAGAACAAGGTGAGTGGCTTGAGTTGGATTTGTGAGAGCTTGTTTTCAATGTGTGATGGTCCAAATCAAGATTTCATTGCGTGTTTGAGGTTTAGAACATGTTTAGGGATGTCAAACTGTGTTTTAATAGCATTTAGAGGCAATCCCGAATCGATTCGGGAGAGAAAAATCGAAACAGAATCGGAGAAATCGCGAGGGAGAAGAAAGTTCCAGTCCCGGTCCGCCGGACCAGGCGTGGTCAGCTCCGGACCGAGACTGGGACAACATGCGAACTCAGACCAGACCAAGGAAACGGACCGGACCAAGAGAAAACACATCTTGGTCCGCCGGACCAGTCCTGGTCCGCCGGACAAGACGTGTTCCGAGATTTTCCGCACACCGGCTGACCGAGAAGGAACGGACCAAAGGGGAAAGAGTCGTCTAGTCCGGGACCGACCAGTCCTCTGGACCAGACGTACTCCGACAAATCTTGCACCGCCTGACCAAGAACCGGACCGAGATAGGGGAACAACAGGCTGGTCCGGGGCTGACCAATCCTGGTCCACCGGACCAGGCTTGTTTTCCCTCTCGGACCGACTGACCAAGGGACGGAGCGGACCAGGGGAGAAAGAAGACTGGTCCGGCTGACCAAAACTTGGTCCGTCGGACCAGGATCCGAGAAAAATGGGAGGAAAATCTGATTTCGACCGGGAAAAAGGAAACGACCAACGGGATTGGCCCGAGCCTGACCAGACTTGACCGTGGACAAACCAACCCCCACCAGAGGATAAGACTTCGCGATTGGGATCAATCGAACCGAGTTTTCGCCAGAACGTTGCGTAGCGTAGTGAGATGTGCGATATCGAAATACGAGTGATCGTTGTGTGATTGTATGCGGGTAGAATTTGCATGGCGTTAAACGGTAGCTCGGTAGGGACCGGATGCCGTGATACGTATGGTTGTACTATGGGGATGTTGCACGTTGTGTGCCATGTGTGTAGCTTGCTCGTGCGTACGAGTTAAGCGTGATTGTGTTTGTGGATGGTTGTGGACTCAATCATCACCGTCATGGACTTGACGGGCGTTTGAGACGCGTTTTAGTCGTGTGCGACACGACGGCCAACGTCATGGATTTGACGGACGGGGACTCGCACCTAGTCATGGACTTGAATAGGGTATATGGCTGGACCCTATGCTGGACTCTATATGGGTATGATTGTATTTCCGTTGTGTCATTGACTTGACATCGGTAGTCACGAGAGTGACAGGCGCAGGAGACGCGCACGATCGCATGCGATGCGATGGCCAACGTCACGCGAGTGACGGGTGTGGATTCGCCCCTGGTCATGGACTTGACCAGGGTATACGGCTTAGCCCTATGGTGGACTCCATACGGGCGTGATTGTGATTGTTATTTACGTGCTTACTGTGTTTTACTTATTGCATGTGTTTTTATGGAAATGTCGACTGTACCATTCTCGTTGGGAACGGGATTTCCGGGTTCAACCCGTTACCGAGGATTGATCAGTTGCTGGACTAGCTACAGGGAGCCCAATGGTTTTCGATGATCGATCTGCAATCCGGATATCATCAGATTCTGGTCAAGGAGGATGACATAGAGAAGACGGCATTCCGGACGAGATACGAACACTTCGAGTTCATGGTCATGCCTTTCGGGCTCACGAACGCGCCTGCGGTGTTCATGCAACTAATGAACTGCGTGTTCATGGACTATCTGGATGAGTTCATCATCATCTTCATCGATGACCTCCTCATCTATTCGCCGGATCCGCATACACATGAGCAGCATTTGCGGAAGATATTGTGGAGGCTAAGGGAGAATCGACTGTACGCGAAGTTCAGTAAGTGCAGTTTCTGGTTACAGGAAATTGGATTCCTGGGACACGTGGTATCGGCTCAGGGAATTCAGGTTGATCCGGCCAAGATCGAGGCCGTCATGGAATGGCAGTCCCCAACTTCTGCGACAGAAGTCAGGAGCTTCTTGGGACTAGCCGGTTATTACCGACGATTCATCGAGGGATTCGCCAAGATCGCTCGATCCCTGACGAAGCTGACAGGGAAGAACGTCTAGTTCGAGTGGACGGCAGAATGCAAGGAGACCTTCGCGGAGCTGAAGTGGAGATTGACGTCAGCGTCGATCCTAGCATTACCACGACCGGGAATGCTATACGAGGTATACACTGACGTGTCCAAGCACGGACTCGGTTGCGTGTTGATGCAGGAGGGAC
>NW_010966188.1:44361-46223 GCF_000463585.1 Tarenaya hassleriana
GGCTATTATCGGCGATTCGTTGAGGGGTTCGCCAAGATAGCTCGGCCTTTGACGAAACTGACGGGGAAGAACGTCAGGTTTGACTGGACGACTGAGTGCGAGGAGAGCTTCAGAGAGTTGAAGCAGAGGTTGACATCAGCTCCGATCCTGGCACTGCCACGACCGGGTATGCTCTATGAGGTATACACCGACGCGTCCAAACACGGACTCGGTTGCGTGTTGATGCAGGAGGGACATGTAATCGCTTACGCGTCGAGGCAGCTGAAGAAGCATGAGGAGAACTACCCGACTCATGACATGGAGTTAGCAGCAGTAGTTCACGCGCTGAAGATTTGGAGATCATATCTGTACGGGGAGAAGGTTAAGCTCAACACGGACCATAAGAGCTTGACCTACGTGATATCTCAGAAGGATCTGAATCTGAGACAGCAGAGATGGTTGGAGTTGATCGCAGATTATGATCTGGAAATAGCCTACAATCCGGGAAAGGCTACGTAGTGGTCGATGCTCTTAGTAGGAAGAAGATCTTAGCGGCCATACGCGTTGTCACCTCATCTCGCAGCAACGCCGCTGAGTTGACTGCGATGTTGGGACATCTCTCGCTGACACCCGAGGAGTCGACACCGACTCTTATAGAGCGCGTGGTTATGGGACAGCGCGGCGACCCTTTACTCGCCCGGTACATGGATCATATCGGGGAATATAGGCTCAAGGGCTATCGTATCGATGAGCAGGGAGCGCTACGGCTGGGGAACCGACTATGTGTGCCTGACGACGCAGAGCTGAGACAGGAGATTCTATCTGAAGTACACCAGTCGAGATTAGCGATACATCCGGGGGCGAGCAAGATGTATCAGGGTCTACGCCAGTGGTATATTTGGCCGAGGGTCAAGAGAGATGTAGCGGATTAAGTAGTGAGGTGCCTCACTTGTCAGCAAGTAAAGGTGGAGCGACAGATGCCAGGAGGCAAGAACAGCCGTTGGAGATTCCAGAGTGGAAGTGGGATTCGATTGCCATGGACTTCGTGGTCGGATTACCACTCACGCCGAGCAAGAAGAATGCCATTTGGGTAGTCCTGGATCGACTAACCAAATCCGCCCATTTCATTCCTATCCGTCAGGAGTATCCGATCGGGCGGTTGGCGCAGATTTACATTGATGAGATCGTATTCATGGAGTTCCGAACGAGATTATATCGGATAGAGACGCCCGATTTACATCCCGTTTGTGGAAGGCGATCCAGGAGGCGCTGGGGACGAAGCTCAAGATGAGTACGGTATATCATCCTCAGATAGACGGTCAGTCGGAGCGGACTATACAGACTTTGGAGGACATGCTCAGAGCTTGTATTCTGGAGTGGGGAGCTCCGTGGGACCAGTACATGACGTTGTGCGAGTTTGCGTACAACAGTCATCACACGAGTATCAGAGTATCTCCATACGAAGCCTTGTACGGGCGACCGTGCAAGACACCGTTATGCTGGACGGAGATCGGCGAGCGCCGAGAGTTTGGGCCGGAGATCGTGGAGGAGACCACCGAGGTGATACGGAGGATTCGCGTCCATCTGAAGATGGCGCAGGATCGGCAGAAGTCGTATGCCGATCAGCGGAGACGAGACTTTGTGCTTGAGGTTGGAGATTATGCCTTTCTCCGAGTACAGGCGATGCGAGGTGATGCGAGATTCGGGCAGAGCGGGAAGTTGAAGCCGCGATACATCGGACCTTACCCCGTGATCGCGAGAGTGGGAGCTGTTGCATACCGTCTTGGATTGCCGCCGGAGTTGGGCAACGTCCATGATGTGTTCCACGTGTCGATGCTGCGGAGGTACGTAGCGGACCCTTCTCACGTACTACAGCCACAGGA
>NW_010966188.1:46377-51132 GCF_000463585.1 Tarenaya hassleriana
AGATGCGTAGTAGTTATCCGCACCTTTTTACTTGAGCGTTGTACGAACTCCTTTTATATGACGTTCGGTTGTATCAGACTTATGCTTCGGATGACGTGGCAATATGGATTGTGTTTTGGTGATAATATCGAGTACGAGAAAGTATTGATGATATTATACGATTCCGAATTCGAGGACGAATTCTTTTTAAGGGGGGAGGATTTGTAATACCCCGAAACCCGATTTGAATATTTAATTATTAAAAATTAATAATTAAATAGAGATATCACGAAATCACCAAAAGTGATGGTACAATATCGGGGAGAGGAACGAGGATCGTCACGTGCAGGAAGGACCGAGAAAGAATGAAGAAAAGGAAAAAAAAAAACAGGGTTGGTCTGCCGGACCAGGAGTGGTCCGCGGCGGACCAACCGCTCAGCCGGAGTGGGGACTGGACAGCGCGGACTGGGAGAAGTTTTCGAAAAAAAAATAAACTGACCCCGGTCCGGCGGACCAGGAAGTTGGTCCGGCGGACCGGGAATAACAGATTCCGCAACTTGTCAACTTGCCGCCTTGGGACGCGGAATTAGCCGGATTCCGGGGCCCACTCGCCGTCCAGTCGCCTCCCACGCCTCGAGGGTGTTGCAAGCTCGCCTATGGGCCTGGGCTCGAGCCCACTTGATCCCTCTCGCACGCCATAAACATCTCCCAATCCTCTGCCTTAGCCATTTTCGGGCAAAACAGAGGAAGTAGAGAAAGAGGGAGAGAGGGAGAGAAAGGCGACGAACCAGGACAAGGAGAGCTCGGGGAAGCAAGGGGGAACGTCCCTAGACGTGTCCTGAAGGTGTTCACGTCGTGTGGAGCCACGAGGAACGCACACAAGCTCGGACAAACTCAAGAACAAGGTGAGTGGCTTGAGTTGGATTTGTGAGATCTTGTTCTCAATGTGTGATGGTCCAAATCGAGATTTCATTGCGTGTTTGAGATTTGGAACATGTTTAGGGATGTCAAACTGTGTTTTAGTAGCATTTAGAAGCAACCCCGAATCGATTCGGGAGAGAAAAATCGAAACAGAATCGGAGAAATCGCGAGGGAGAAGAAAGTTCCAGTCCCGGTCCGCCGGACCAGGCGTGGTCAGCTCCGGACCGAGACTGGAACAACACGCGAACTCAGACCGGACCAAGGAAACGGACCGAACCAAGAGAAAACACATCCTGGTCCGCCGGACCAGACGTGTTCCGAGATTTTCCGCACACCGGCTGACCGAGAAGGAACGGACCAAAGGGGAAAGAGGCGTCTGGTCCGGGACCGACCAGTCCTAAACGACACATAGACCAGACCGAACTTCCTCGCCTGACCAAGAACCGGACCGAGATAGGGGAAGAACAGGCTCGTCCGGGGCTGACCAATCCTGGTCCGCCGGACAAGGCTTGTTTTCCCTCTCGGACCGACTGACCAAGGGACGGAGCGGACCAGGGGAGAAAGAAGACTGGTCCGGCTGACCAGAACTTGGTCCGCCGGACCAAGATCCGAGAAAAATGGGAGGAAAATCTGATTTCGACCGGGAAAAAGGAAACGGCCAACGGGATTGGCCCGAGCCTGACCAGACTTGAGCGTGGACAAACCAACCCCCACTAGAGGATAAGACTTCGCGATTGGGATCAATCGGACCGAGTTTTGCCAGAACATTGCGTAGCATAGTGAGATGTGCGATATCGAAATACGAGTGATCGTTGTGTGATTGTATGCGGGTAGAATTTGCATGGCGTTAAACGGTAGCTCGGTAGGGACCGGATGTCGTGATACATATGGTTGTACTATGGGGATGTTGCACGTTGTGTGCCATGTGTGTAGCTTGCTCGTGCGTACGAGTTAAGCGTGATTGTGTTTGTGGATGGTGGTAGACTCAACCATCACCGTCATGGACTTGACGGGCGTTTGAGACGCGTTTTAGTCGTGTGCAAGACGACGGCCAACGTCATAGATTTGACGGGCGTGGACTCGCACCTAGTCATGGACTTGACTAGGGTATATGGCTGGACCCTATGGTGGACTCCATACGGGTATGATTATATTTCCGTTGTGTCATGGACTTGACATCGGTAGTCACGAGAGTGACAGGCGCAGGAGACGCGCACGATCGCATGCGATGCGATGGCCAACGTCACGCAAGTGACGGGCGTGGATTCGCCCCTGGTCATGGACTTGACCAGGGTATACGGCTAAGCCCTATGGTGGACTCCATACGGGCGTGATTGTGATTGCTATTTACGTGCTTACCGTGTTTTTACTTATTGCATGTGTTTTCTTTATGGAAATGTCGACTGTACCGTTCTCGTTGGGAACGGGATTTCCGGGTTCAACCCGGGCTACTCACTAAGCAGTTGTGCTTAGCCCTCGTGGTTTATATTTTTTAGATCACGAGGATTACGCCTAGCGCATCCGGCAGACGACGACCTGAGAGAGGCAGCATCATGTACGGGATTTACATTTTGGGTTACGAGACTTGTATTTCCCGCATTTTGTACGGTTAAATTATAACTATTCGGACATGTGTTATTTTGCGATACTAATCGCCTGTTGTATTTTCCGCTGCTTACTCTGGTTTATTTAAAATGTTTTTTGGATTTCGTATTTTTGCTTCCGCATTATTATTATTTTATTACTATTGTCCATGTGGCACAGCCCGTATACTGTACACGGGTTACGGGTGTCACACGAGCATTCTCGAATTCTTGTTCTTTCGTGCCCACTTCGTGAGGATTCATCGTGGAGTCTTCCTGCAAGGAAAAACAGGAAAAAAAACCTACTCATGGCCATCTAACGTCCTATGATGCCTAGAATGTGAGAAGAATTGTGATGCACGACGTTATAAAACCGGTGAAAAACCTGTGTCATCAAATCCCCCCAGATTTGGGGTTTGCTCGTCCTCGAGTAAATGTGCAGTTATAAAACTATCCAAGGGGTGATAAGATATAGTCGGAGAACAAATGGGGGTTTAGAGTGGGTTGGTTATCCGGGTTCAAATTGCTGCGAATGAAATCCGGTTCGGTATACTCTATCTTTTCCAACATTCAAGCGAAAGTCTATCAATGGGATTTTTATTGCTTCCTGCGGCCTAAAAATGGAGTAAATCCTACTTGCCGAGCATGTCTCCTAAACACATCCCAAATGAGGTCTCCAAAAGTTACTTAGCCTATAACTCCGTTGTTTTTCCTTGCCCCATATCTTTCCTTTTTATTCGTGTTTTTGTGTTCTTTTTCTTTTTCTTTCTTTCCTCTTCTTTTTTTTCTTCATATGATGCAATCCCGGGTTTCTAGGACGTTGGAATTTGAGAAGTTCACTCTTTTCTCTTTTTTTTTTTATGTCCTTGTCCCACAACTTAGACCCGAGCCTTCGTTTTCGACGCACTCATGTCCCCGAATGATTTTCATTAACGAGTTGATGATAGAGGAGTGTCGGGATGCATCGTATTTTCTAGGACTTGTTGCTTCATATAGGCTTCCTAACTTAGGGATCAGAGGGTGGTTTTTAGGGAGACGTTTCGCGCTTGGTTCGTAACCTCTACTCCATCTAGACTTTAGGAGACAAAATCATCCCATGTGACATTCATTCGCTCTAGGATTGGATCAGCTATTTCTACCTCACTCGACAATCCATTCAACTCTTTAAATAAATCTAAACTTAGCTCCTAAAACCTTTCAAAGCCAATCCTCACTCTATGTCCCCCCACATCGTCATCCGGCCAAACCTTTGAGAGGAAAAACCTTATGTAAGTGTATGCATGCATTCCTACACTGATATGAGCTCAAGGACAAATTCCAATAACGAGCATGAGGATGAGCTTTACGTTCCGATTGAGCCGATCTCGGGAGCACGAGCCAAGAACTTCGGGAAAACATTGCAGAATTTATGGGCGATCAGTCAAAGCAAAGAGCGTATTTCGAGAGTCAACATACGAGAGTCGAGGATGATGTTGGTGATTACAAAAGATTGACTTCATTTACAAGCCTCGAAATCACGCGTCTCGTTACTTGAAGTCAACTTAACTACCATGGTTGATTTCAAGGAAGACACTTTTATTGTTTTCTTATTTCCTAAGTTTTCTTTTACCTATATAAACCTATTGTTATGCTTGGTTTAGGGACACATTTTGAGATTAAGAAACTTGTGAGATTATTCTCCAACTTGTTCGTTTTGAACTTTGCTTTAAGAATTGCAAATCTTTGCTTGTAGTTCTTAAACTTTTATAATATTGGTTCCTAGCGGGTCAATATTCCTTTACTTTATAATATTGGTTTCTATCTCTCTTTATAGATAGCGAGTCAATATTTCACTTTTCCTATAATATCGGTTTCTATCTCTTTATAGATAGTGGGTCGATATTCCATCCATCACCAAAACCTTTATCTTGGCCGATCTTACTTTGTTTCATATATTGTTGTCGGGTTTCGTGACTAGTTCCGCGAGGTTCACATCATTTGGTATCAGAGCACAGGTTCCAGATCGAGGTTCTATATATCTTTATACTTCTACTTATTTTTTTTTCCTAAATTCAAATCATCTATTTGTAAAAAAAAAAAAGTTCCTGCAGTTTAAAAAAAAAGCAAAAAAAAAGCAAGCAAAAAAAAACAAAAAAAAAGGGAAGAAAAAAAAGCAAAAAAACAAAATTGAAAAGGAACCAGTTTTATTTCAAAAAAAAAACTCGACATTTCGGAATTTTTGTTATTCCTTGTTTAGTTTTATTCCTCTCACGAAGGTTTTACTCACACAATC
>NW_010966188.1:51327-66769 GCF_000463585.1 Tarenaya hassleriana
CTTTTGCAATTTCTTTTTGTTTAGTTCTTCACGAACTTTGAGGAGAATTTTACGAGAGAAAAAAGGCAAGAGTGGTGAGAATATCAGAGGGTAAAAGTCAATATTGAGTGAAACACGAGTGTTGAGTGTTAATTGATCGAGGGAAAACAGGTGAGGGAGTGAGTGAGGTCTTTTGCATGATGTCTCAAGAAGATAATGCAGGTAGCAATCGAAACGATAGAGGAGCAGTTGACAACGAAATCATTCAAGTGATGCAGCAAAATTTCGAACGACTAAATGTGGTACTCAATGAATTTCGAGATCGACTCGAAATAAATGAAGATCGAATGGATCGACTCCATCAAGTTCGTGATCTGCGACCGAGGAGAAACAATCAACGACAACGTGCACCTTTGCCAGACTCTGCAGCGGAATATTATGAGGAGTCTCATGATAATGATGGAGATGCGGTTTCCTTGGTCACTATACCGAGAAATCGTGGAGGAAGGGATGAGGTGCCACGACAAGTCCGAAGAGACCATCGTGAAAGGAACGGTGTAGATCAAAATTTGGGGTCCATCAAACTATCTATCCCGCCTTTCCAAGGTAAAAATGACCCTGATGTCTACATTGAGTGGGAAAGAAGGGTGGAGTTAGTCTTCGATTGTCATAACTATTCTGAAGAGAAGAAGGTAAAACTTGCTGCTGTAGCATTTACAGATTATGCTATTGTTTGGTGGGATCAACTAACCTTGTGTAGACGTCGAAATCGGGAGCAACCAGTTGGAAGTTGGGAGGAAATGAAAGCTGTCATGAGAAGAAGGTTTGTGTCTTCTCATTATTATCGGGATTTACACTTGCGGTTGCAAAGTCTTAAACAGGGAAATAAGACAGTTGAGGAGTATCATAAAGAGATGGAGATCGCTATGATCCGTGCTAACATCGAAGAGAACCGAGAGGCAACCATGGCTCGATTCGTCAATGGCCTTAATCGAGAGATTAGCAATGTGGTGGAGTTACACCATTACGTAGAGCTCGAGGAAGTGGTGCATATGGCAATGAAAATAGAAAGACAACTCAAAAGGGGTCGAACATCTTCACGATTTGAAGGGACTAGCTCGAGTTCGAGGTGGAATACTAAACTCGAGGGGAATAGTTCAAGATGGAACTCAGGGTCAAAGCACGATGAGAAATCACCTTTTAAAGCAAGAGGAGACAAAGTCGCTGCCAAATCATCGTTTGACTCGACAGAGAAGGGTAATTCATATTTCTTACCATAAAAAAATCGTGAAATTAAATGTTATCGATGTTTGAGAGTAGGTCATATTGCTTCTCAGTGTCCCAACAAGAGAACTATGATTATGTTAGAGAATGGGGATATTGAAACTGATGCAGAAGAAGACAACGACTCCATGCCATCACTTGAAGATGTTGATGAGGTAGAACATGCTGTCACGGGGCAAGCCCTTATTGTTTTGAGAGCTTTACATGTGCAAGCTAAGGAGGATGGGGATGAACTACAAAGGGAGAATATCTTTTATACTCGATGTCATGTGAAAGATCGGGTATGTGGATTGATTATAGATGGAGGAAGTTGTGTGAATGTGGCTAGTTCTTTGATGGTGGAAAAGCTTGGTTTGCGCACCAAAAAGCATCCGAAGCCATACCGACTTCAGTGGTTGAATGAAAGTGGTGACTTGAAAGTAACCAGACAGGTATTAGTCTCATTTTCTATTGGGCGATACTCTGATGAAGTTATGTGTAATGTCGTGCCTATGCATGCTAGTCATTTGTTGTTGGGAAGGCCATGGCAATTTGATCGAAGGACTACCCATGATGGATACCTAAACCGATACAGCTTCATCAAAGATGATCGAAATGTGATACTTGCACCCCTATCACCCCACCAAGTGTTCCATGAGCAGCTTCAAATTAAGAAGTCGAGTGGGGAGAATTCAAAAAAAAGTGAAAAAAAGAATGAGAGAAAAGAGAGTCTAGAAAAAGAAAAGAATGAGAGAAAAGAGAGTTTAGAAAAAGAAAAGAATGAGAAAAAAGTGAGTCAAGAAAAAGAAAAGAATGAGAGTTCAGCGAAAGAAAAAAAAGAGGGGAAGAAAAATAATTTTCTTGTGAGAGAGGAGCTCAGTCCAAGGCCAATGATATTGTTCTTATACAAGGAGGCATATCTTTCTAACTTTAACTCGACTTTGCCTAGTGTTGTGATTTCTCTTTTACAGGAATTTAATGACGTGTTTCCCGAAGAGATGCCACCAGGATTACCACCAATACGAGGGATTGAACATCAGATTGATTTCATACCAGGAACACCAATCCCGAATCGAACAGCATATAGGAGCAATCCGAAAGAATTCAATGAGTTGCAAAAACAAATCGGTGAGTTACTCAACAAAGGTTATATTCGAGAAAGTATGAGTCCATGTGTTGTGCCCGTATTGTTAGTACCTAAGAAAGATGGTACTTGGAGACTATGTGTTGATTGTAGGGCTGTGAATAAGATAACGATAAAATATCGTTACCCTATTCCTCGTTTAGATGACATGCTTGATGAATTGCATGGTTCCACAATATTTTCTAAGATTGATTTGAAAAGTGGGTACCATCAAATTCGCATGAAAGAAGGTGACGAATGGAAAACGGCATTTAAAACCAAAGGTGGATTGTATGAATGGTTAGTAATGCCATTTGGTTTATCGAATGCACCTAGCACTTTTATGCGCCTTATGAACCATGTCTTGCGTGCTTTTATTGGAAAATTTGTTGTTGTATACTTTGATGACATTCTGATCTATAGCAGAAGTGAGCATGATCATTTGAGTCACTTAAGATGTGTTCTTGAAGTGCTGAGACAAGAGAAATTATATGCTAACCTTAAGAAGTGCAACTTTTTCTTGGATAGCGTTGTGTTTCTTGGTTTTGTTGTCAGTTCTAAGGGAGTAGAAGTGGATGGTGAAAAGGTAAAGGCCATCCGAGATTGGCCCACACCTACAACCGTATCGGAGGTTCGTAGTTTTCATGGACTTGCAGGATTTTATCGTCGATTTGTGAAGAATTTTAGTACTATCGCTGCTCCTTTAACTGAGATCATCAAGAAAAATGTGGGATTTAAGTGGGAAAAGGAGCAAGAGAACGCATTCAACACTCTGAAAGAAAAGCTAAGTTCTACTCCTTTATTGGTTTTACCGGATTTTTCAAAAACATTTGAAATCGAATGTGATGCTTCTGGAATTGGTATCGGTGCAGTTCTTATGCAGGAGAAAAAGCCTATTGCTTACTTTAGCGAGAAACTCAGCGGCGCAACTTTGAATTACTCCACGTACGATAAAGAACTGTATGCATTGGTGAAAGCTTTTGAGACATGGCAACACTACTTGTGGTCTAAAGAATTCATAGTCCACACCGATCATGAGTCTCTGAAGCATTTAAAGACACAAAACAAGCTGAATCGAAGACATACACGTTGGATCGAGTTCATCGAGATGTTTCCTTATGCGATCCAATACAAGCAAGGCAAGGAAAATGTTGTGGCTGGCGCATTATCGCGTAGGTATACTCTTATCTCAACTCTTGATGCCAAACTATTAGGTTTTGAATTCTTGAAAGAGTTATACTTGCATGATCATGACTTTGACAAAATATTTGTTGCATGTCAAAAGAAAGCATTTGAAAAGTTTTATCGACATGATGGCTTTTTGTTTCGTGAAAATAAGCTTTGCATTCCACAAAGTTCCATAAGAGAGTTGCTTGTTGGTGAAGCTCATGGGAGAGGGTTGATGGGGCATTTTGGAGTTGCCAAAACATTAGATGTTTTGAAAGAACATTTCTTTTGGCCTCATATGAAACGTGATGTCAAGAAAATTTGTTCACGATGCATGACGTGTAAGAAAGCTAAATCTAAAATCCAACCACATGGACTTTACATGCCATTGCCTGTTCCTAGTCATCCATGGACCGACGTATCAATGGATTTTGTGTTGGGATTGCCTAGGACTAGAACCGGTAAGGATTCAATCTTTGTGGTCGTGGATCGATTTTCAAAAATGGCTCATTTTGTTCCTTGTAAAAAGACGGATGATGCAACCCATGTGGCTAACCTCTTCTTTAAAGAGGTGGTGCGTTTGCACGACATTCCTAGGACCATTGTGAGTGATCGTGATGTCAAGTTCCTCAGTCACTTTTGGCGTATTTTGTGGGGTAAGTTGGGAACGAAATTATTATTTTCCACTACTTGTCATCCACAAACTGACGGACAAACAGAGGTTGTAAATCGAACCTTGGGAACCTTGTTGCGTGCAATCCTTAAGAAAAATTTGAAATCCTGGGAGGATTGCATTCCGTTCATTGAATTTGCATATAACAGAGTTGTGCATTCTTCTACTAAGTTTTCTCCATTTGAGGTCGTTTATGGCTTTAATCCACTAACCCCGTTGGACTTGGTTCCATTACCTATTGGTGAGATTGTAAGCCTTGATGGAAAGCGTAAAGCAGATTTGGTGAAAAAAATTCATGAAGACGTGAGGCAACACATTCTACAAAAGAACGAGCAAACTGCAAATCGAGCCAATAAAGGGAGGAAACACGTCACCTTTGAACCAGGAGATTGGGTTTGGTTCATTTTCGAAAGGAGAGGTTTCCAACCCAACGAAAGTCGAAGCTGAGTCCACGTGGGGATGGACCATTTCAAGTCTTGGAGAAAATTAATGACAATGCATATAAGCTCGACTTGCCAAGTAAGTATGAAGTGAGTTCGACATTCAATGTTTCTGATCTTTCTCCTTTTGATATTGATGTAGATTCGAGGACGAATCTTTTTGAAGAAGGGGAGGATGATACGAGCTCAAGGACAAATTCCAATAACGAGCATGAGGATGAGCTTTACGTTTCGATTGAACCGATCTCGGGAGCACGAGCCAAGAACTTCGGGAAAACATTGCAGAATTTATGGGCGATCAGTCAAAGTAAAGAGCGTATTTCGAGAGTCAACATACGAGAGTCGAGGATGATGTTGGTGATTACAAAAGATTGACTTCATTTACAAGCCTCGAAATCACGCGTCTCGTTACTTGAAGTCAACTTAACTACCATGGTTGATTTCAAGGAAGACACTTTTATTATTTTCTTATTTCCTAAGTTTTCTTTTACCTATATAAACCTATTGTTATGCTTGGTTTAGGGACACATTTTGAGATTAAGAAACTTGTGAGATTATTCTCCAACTTGTTCGTTTTGAACTTTGCTTTAAGAATTGCAAATCTTTGCTTGTAGTTCTTAAACTTTTATAATATTGGTTCCTATCTCTTTATAGATAGCGGATCAATATTCCTTTACTCTATAATATTGGTTTCTATCTCTCTTTATAGATAGCGAGTCAATATTTCACTTTTCCTATAATATCGGTTTCTATCTCTTTATAGATAGTGGGTCGATATTCCATCCATCACCAAAACCTTTATCTTGGCCGATCTTACTTTGTTTCATATATTGTTGTCGGGTTTCGTGACTAGTTCCGCGAGGTTCACATCATACACCTATATTCATATGCAATCTAATCGTGCAAGTTAATGCAAAAAGCAAGCGACCGATGGAGTGATCTTCCACGGTGTTAACTCTCGTCTAGTGTGGAGTATAAAAAGAGTAAGTGTGTTACCTCTTCCGCTTCTTTTTGTTGTGATCTAATGGGCCCTATGCAATGTGAAGGAAACATGAAGCTTTGATACCCCTTTTTTGAACTTGGTGGAGGGCGAGAGTTTCCTCCTTCGATCGGGATTGGAACGGATTTGCCTCCACAAAGGATAGGTCAACATTGATGGGGGTTGCATCTCAATGGCTGCTAAAATCCATCTGAAACACACGGAAAATCATCGAAAAATGATCAGAATAAATGAGCGGGTCGCCCAAAAAATGGGCGGTCGCTCAGTGGGGAAAATTTTTGCTCAGAAGAAACGAGCGGGTCCCTCAAAAAATGGACGACCGCTCGTTCTTTTTTTTTTTTTTGATGAGCTGGTCGCTCATAAAATGGGTGATCACATCCCCTGTTTTTCGACGCACAACGGATCTTTCCTCGCACTCGTGTATCTGATAAAAGAGGTTGTTACGAGGGGATTTTGGAGGCTTGATTAAGAAAAGGAAAAAGAAACAAAGAGGTTGAAGAATGTACTTCCCGGTATGAACCGGGTTGCTAGATAAGGTCGTAGCTAGACCGCAATGCGGTTCAATCAATTAAAGAGAGGGAGTGTAATACCCCGATTCCCGTATGAAATATTTAAATTAGTTTCGGAAATAAAAGGAAGGTAAATCAAACAAAAAAAACATAGAGAATATTTCAACGAAGATCTAGAAGAAAACGACACTCGATTTGACTGAGAAACGAGGAAGTTATGAACAAAAGAAAAATGAGTAGAACCCGGAATTCGGAATTCGCGAGTTATTTGAGGTACGGACGTTTCGAGTTGTGCCTCATCGTGTAAACATGAGTTTTCAATAATCTACTGATTGGACATGCAAGAGGACGTTCCAAGGAAGGTGTAGAAACAAACGGTGCGCGATTCGGGTAAGAAACGAGTGAGAACGGAGCAATCGAAGTCAGTCGAAACGGACCAGAAATGCAGAACGGACGGACTGGCAAAGGCAGAACGGACGGACTGCTAAAGGCGGAACGAACGGACCACGAACGAGCGAGGAGCTGGGCCGAAACTAGGCCTAGACCGTGCGTTCCAGGCCCAGAACGGACGGTCTGCTGGGCAGAACGCAAGTGCCCAACTTGCTGCCTTGGGACACGTATTTCTCTGCGTTCCCAGACCCCACCAGCGTCAAGTCGCCGACCAATCTATTCAGGGTGATGCAGGCTCGACCTTGGGTCTGGTCTTGAGCCCATTCGACCTCCCTCTCGCAGCATAAACCTCTCCCAAGGCAGGGGTTGCACCATTTTCGGACAAAATCAAAGAAAAGAGAGGGAGAGGAGAAACAGAGAGAAAGGGGCGAAAACCAGGGAGAATCAACGCAAGGGAAGCTCGAGAACACGAAGGAGGACATCCCTAGAGTGTCTAGAAGAGGTTTCCGGCAAGGAACAGATCGGAAAACACCTCGAAATCCGGCCAAAACCAGATCTGAGCCGAAACAGAGGTGAGTGGCTCGAGTTGTGTCTGTGTGAGCTCGTTTTCGTCGATGTGATTGTGTTATTTCGATGGTTTTTGCTTGGATTAGATAGAGGACATTTCAATAAACATTTAGCAACAAACGACACATAATTTGGTGGAGAAATGAGTGAGATATGGCCAAACGAAGTCGGACCAGAAAACTGTTTCGCGAGAGAGAACAGAGCTGGAACGGACGGTCTGTTTTTGCAGACCCGACGGTCTGGGTGACCCAGACCGGACGGTCTGGCATCCCCAGACCGAACGGTCTGCGTTCTAGACCTCAAAAATTGTCCCGAGAGGCCCCGGGACAGCACGAGACCCCTGGACCGACCGATCTACACCCTAGACCGACCGTTCTAGAGTATGGAACCCTTTTTCGGATGATTTTCAAATCACGTGTGCGTGAGATGTGTGATACAACGATTCGAGTGACTCGTTGTGTGATTATACGGGGTAGTTTGCATGGCGTTAAGCGGTAGATCGGTAAGGGACCGAATACCGTGATACGTGTGATTGTACTGGGGGATATATACATGATGTGTGCCATGTGTGTAGCTTGCTCGTGTGTACGAGTCAAGCATGATTGTGTTTGTGGATGGTTGTGGACGCAACCATCACCATCATGGACTTGACGGGCGTTTGAGACGCGATTAGTCGTGTGCGATACGACGGCCAACGTCATGGACTTGACGGGCGTGTGACGTGCTCCTAGTCATGGACTTGACTAGGGTATATGGTTGGAACCCTATGGTGGACTCCATACGGGTGATATGATCGATTGTGTCATGCTGACTTGACACGGCCAACGTCATGGACTTGACGGGCGTGGAGGCGCCCCTAGTCATGGACTTGACTAGGGTATATGGATGGACCCTTTGGTGGACTCCATACGGGTGTGTTTATATTTCCGTTGTGTCATGGACTTGACATCGGTAGTCACGTGATGTGACAAGCGCTTGAGGCGATATTGTCGTATGATGCGACGGCCAACGTCACGCGAGTGACAGGCGTGTGATGCGCACCTAGTCATGCTGACTTGACTAGGGTTTATGGCTAGCCCCATGGTGGACTCCATGCGCGTGTGATTGTGATTGTTATTATATGTGTGATGCACGTTATATGATAATGCATGTTACTATTGCTGCATGTGATTGGAATCATCGTTCTAACACCGTTCTCGCTGAGAACGGGTTTACCGGGTTCAACCCAGGCTACTCACTAAGCAATTGTGCTTAGTGTTGGGATTTTTTGGGGCTACGGATTCCTAGCATGCGATCATATCGATCTAGGGTTTGGTTTACTAGGTTTCATGCAGCGGAAGGATAATCTAAACCTAGTCAAACGTCACACGCAACCAAAATCATCCGTAAAACCCCGACAGATCGTGTATATCACCGTAGGAATCGAATACTTACCTCTTTCCTGAAGATCTGAAAGTAGCAATCGATCCAGGGCCTGTTTTAATCACCAAGAGCTGAAAGTACAACTCCTCTACACGTATCCACACCGACGGGAAGGATTCCAAACGCTTTTGGAACTGATCTGCTAGGATCTATGAAGTGAATAGGGTTTCAAAGACTTGGGATCGAATCCCGGGAACTAGAACCCTCAAAAGAAACGATTTTCTTGTGTTCTAGATCTGTCTTAGGATTCTGAAAGTTGAGTTCTCCTCTTAGGACGGCGTCCAACACCACCTTATAAGGTAGAAACCCTAATCCTTGTGGAAAAAGACTTTTTCCGAGTATTGACTCGGTCCGAGTCAGAACTCTGACTCGGTCGAGTCAGAACGAATCAGCCCAAACCCATTGTCAACTCTTGACTCGGCCCATTTAGTATTGACTCGGTCCGAGTCAAAACTTTGACTCGGTCGAGTCAAAACATCAGCCAAGTTTCTGGGCTTCGACCCGCATGGAACTGACTCGGTCCGAGTCAAATACTGACTCGGTCCGAGTCAAATACTGACTCGGTCCGAGTCAAATACTGACTCGGTCCGAGTCAGAAGGCTGAAAAACGCCCCGACACTCTGATTTGATCCGAAAACCGTTTTTTTTTTACCAAATCCAAGTCTTCCTTTCCGAAACTTCACATATAAGTCCATCCCTAATGGTGTGTGACCCTGTAGGCCCATTCGCAGTGGCAGCAGCCTCGAGAACCATTCCCGATCTACAAGTCATGGTTAGCCTCTAGCAAGACGCCATGACCACCCACGTTGAATTGAGTTAGAGGTGATCTAACCAAGGCAATAACAGCTCGAGTTCTGATCCTTTATCTCACGGATATGATCGATTGTGTCATGCTGACTTGACACGGCCAACGTCATGGACTTGACGGGCGTGGAGGCGCCCCTAGTCATGGACTTGACTAGGGTATATGGCTGGACCCTATGGTGGACTCCATACGGGTGTGTTTATATTTCCGTTGTGTCATGGACTTGACATCGGTAGTCACGTGATGTGACAAGCGCTTGAGGCGATATTGTCATGTGATGCGACGGCCAATGTCACGCGAGTGACGGGCGTGTGATGCGTACCTAGTCATGCTGACTTGACTAGGGTTTATGGCTAGCCCCATGGTGGACTCCATGCGGGTGTGATTGTGATTGTTATTATATGTGTGATGCACGTTATATGATAATGCATGTTACTATTGCTGCATGTGATTGGAATCATCGTTCTAACACCGTTCTCGCTGAGAACGGGTTTACCGGGTTCAACCCGGGCTACTCACTAAGCAGTTGTGCTTAGCCCTCGTGGTTTTACATTTTTCAGATCACGAGAATTACGCCTAGTGCACGGACGACGGCCTGAGAGAAGCAACATCATGTACGAGATTTTATTTTGAACTCCGGGACTTGTATTCCCGCATTTTGTACGGTTATGTTATGACTTTTCGGACATGTGTTGTTTTGCGATACTGATCGCTTGTATTTTCCGCTGCTTACTCTGGTTTGTTTAAAAATATTTTTGGATTTCGTATTTTTGCTTCGGCATTATTATTTTATTCCAATTTGTCCATGTGGCACAGCCCGTATACTGTACACGGGTTACGGGTGTCACAGGGAGAGTACAAAGGTACCTCCTTCTGGTCTAATACTCCCTGGATTGTATGGCTTGAGTCTTTGAGTGTTGACCATGAAAGTTCTGCCTTTTCCGTTGTCGAGTTCTACCGCTCCATGAGAGGTGACGTTCTTTATGATGAACGGTCCCGACCATCTTGATTTCAGTTTTTCTGGAAAAAGTTTTAGTCGAGAATTAAATAAACGAACGAGGTCACCTTGTTGGAAGTTTCGATTGAGGATGTGCCGGTCGTGCCACTTCTTGGCCCGCTCCTTGTAAATCCGCGCATTTTCATATGCGTCCAAACGAATTTCCTCTAGGTGATGGAGCTCTAGCATTCGTTTCTCCGCTTGTGAAGCGTTCGGGGTCCTAATCAGTGTGTGATTTCTCTTTTGAACCTTGAGATGAGTCAGGAACGGTATGGGTGGTCGATAGGATGCTTACGGGGTCCAAGTCTTCATTTCCAGGTGAAAACAGGCGGGTCGCCCAGTTTTCGGGCGGGTCGCTCGCTTCTACAGTATCTGGATCGTTTTTGCTCAGAGAAAATGGGCGGGGCATCCATTTTGACGGGCGGTCGCTCGCTTCTACAGTGTCTCGATCGTTTTTGCTCAGACAACTCGAGCGGGTCGCCCGTGTTTTACACTGGGTCACCCGTTTTTGTCTCGGTCACTCGCGTCAACAGTGTTACTGCTCAGACAAAATGAGCTGGTCGCCCATTTTTCGGGCGGGTCGCTCATTTTGCTATGCACTTCACCATCAGGTCTTGAAATTGGGCGGGTCGCCCATTTTTCGGGCAGGTCGTCCGTTTTTGCTGGAATTTCGTTTTCGGCTTCTTGACCTTCCAACACTCGTCTTATCTCTTCAAACTCCTCCCAATTGCTGTATAGACTTGCTTCTACGGCTATTAGTGACGCTTCAAGCGGGTCTACTTCACAAAATTCTCCGATCACTTCTTCCGCCGTTGCTTCAAGTATATCCGCATAACACACCGTATCATTGGTCGAGGGCTGCTTCAAGTTCTGATCAAGTGAGAATTCAACTGTTTCATCTCCGATCTTCATAATTAATCTCCCAGCCTGAATGTGCACTACGACATCCGTTGTACTAAAAAATGGTCGGCCTAAAATGATTGGAACTTTGGAGTCTTCATCCATGTCTAGCACAACAAAATCGACCGGTATATAAAACTCACCAATCTTCAAAGGTACATCTTCTAATATTTCCGTTGGGTACTTGATCGATCTATCCGCTAATTGTAATGCCATCCTTGTCGGTTTTAACTCACCGACGTTCAATTTCTTGTAGATCGACAAGGGCATTAAACTTACACTCGCTCCAAGACTACACAAGGCTCGATCGATGTCAATGTTTCCTAGCTTACAAGGGATAGAGAAACTTCCCGGATCAGCCATTTTCGGGGGAAGTTCATGCTTCATGATTGCAGCACTGATCTCGGTACTAAGGGCTACTGTTTCCTTTTCCACAACCATTTTTCTCGTCAAGATGTCTTTTAGAAACTTCGCATATGAGGGCATTTTGAGAATTACCTCATGAAAGGGCATCGTAATCTCCATCTTTTTCAACATCTCCGCAAACTTCCCAAACTGAGTTTCCTCATTAAATTTCTTTAGACGAGAAGGAAAAGGGATTGGGGGTACCTTAGGTGGCGGTGGAATGTAGACGGGTTCTTTCTCCTGTTCTTGCACCTTTGGAGTGTCTTCCTCTACAGCCTTGCCTTTTTCCTCTCTTGTTAGCCTTGGAGGTGATGTCTTCTCAACCATCAGAGGGGTGATATCCGGAAGTTGTTTTCCACTCCTCAGCTCCACTGCATTGATATATTCCCGAGGGTTCATCTCGTTCTTACCGGGGAGCATGCCTTGCTATCTTGATGAGGAGGAAGATGCGAGTTGAGCCACTTTATTGTCCAAGATCTTCAAGTGATCTTGTACTCCTTCCAATTGTTTCTTGAATGCAATTTGCTCATTTTCAATGCTCCCAATGGATACTCCTTGTGATTTTTGACCTTGGAGGATTTGAAATAGCATATCCTTGATGTCCGGGTCTTGATCCTTGGGTTGCACTTGCTGTGGTCTATAGTTGGAATTCCCTTGATAACCTTGACTCCCTTGACCTTGTTGTTGATACTTTGATTGAAAACCCGGGGGTCCTTGGTTGTTCCGTTGGAAAGCGGGTTGAGGATTTAGTGCATTCGACGTGTTCTTGTAGGAGAAATTGGGATGATTTCTCAATCCCGTGTTGTATAGGTTGGATGGATGAGTGTATTGGTTTGGACCGACATAGTTGGCTTCTTCCGCTTCTTGATCAACCATGTACATACCCGGTTGAACTTGCGCTAAATTTTGATCCTCCACAGCAGCTACTTGTTTGGCATTGGCGAGTTGGACCTTTATCTCAGCAAGGTCGGCCAGCACCGCCTTAAGAGCTGCGTTCTCTCCCACATCCCCTTTCACTGAGCTTCTCCTACTGAACTCTTTGGACGTATGGCTGCGTCCCTTGGCAAATTTTGCAATTGTCGTCTCTAACTCTTGGAAAGGGATGTCATATATGTCACCTCCACATGCTGCATCAATCCAAGACCGAGTATCATCCTTCAACCCATGGATAAAGATGGATAGAAGGTAGTCTCTTTCCATTCCATGGTAAGGGCACATTCTTTGATATTCTTTGAAGCGTTCCCATGCATCATGGAGATTCTCCCCATCCTCTTGCACAAAAGCATTAATCTGATTCCTCGCATGTTGAGTCTTGGTAAGGGAGTAGTATTGCATAAGGAATTGTTCTTCCATCTCTCCCCATGTCGAGATAGAGTTTGGCTCAAGAGTGTAGAGCCAATCTCTAGCTCTCTCCGTAAGCAAATAGGGGAAGGTTTCAAGAAACACATCTTCAAGAGTAATCCCCGGTCCCTTCTTGATTGCCTTAAAGTTCATCTTGAAGTTCGTAAGGTGAGCATTCGGGTCCTCATTTGGTCTCCCACGGAAACTCATGTTGTTGAGCATTTGGATGCATTGTGGTAGGAGTTCAAGTTCTTCTAGTGGTCCCCGATTGATGCATGATAGTAACTGAGTATGCTTCGGTTGTGTGTACGTTCAAAGCGTTCTAGGGGCTGCTTGGGCTGGACCTCTTTGGGCATTGGCCCCTCTCAACAGCTCTTCGGCCATCTCGGGTTGTTCTCTTCGTGCGTTGTTTTCTCTCAGCATTTCTTCGGCCATTTCCCACCGTCTTTGCTGTCTACGAGCGAAGCGTAGGGTCCTTTCTATTTCGGGGTCGAAGATGAGTTGATCTCTACCGGTTGTGCTTCTTGTCATGCACCGGAAGAGCTGCACACCAAAGAGACGAAACGAACCGAAAGTGCTGTGAAACGGCTATGTCGCAAAGTAGTCCAAGCAAGTACCCAAGCAATGGTGATCTAGGAAAAATCTAGACTAACACGAAAACGCCTAGTCCCCGACAACGACACCAAAAACTTGATGCGCACGCACCGAGTCTTATATTTAATACCTGATTCGTACCACTATCCGCAAGTATACAGTAGTTATAGTACCGGGGTCGAACACGAGGACTAGGATGTATTAGCCTATCTCTAAGCTAGATTAGGTGGTCAAATAAAAATGTGGTTGTGATAAGTGTCGGAATACAAGAAAGCAAGTAAAATTAACGGTTTATAAAACGATGATTTAAGGCGCTGTAGGTTCGGGATCCCTCAAGATTCGCGTGGACGGTTAGTGATGCTACAATACCTATGGGTTTATCTTCCAATTGGGGGTTTCAAGCACTTCCTCTAGAGCTTGTCTCTCCCGAGCTTAAACTCACTACCTAGAGAATCGATTCACCCATCTCCCAATGATCTAAATGATCTCTAGATGCATTAATGTACCCTATCATGAACCCTAAGCAAGCTAAGCCATCTCCCAATGTGAATAACTCACTCATTTGACATTTGGTTCCAAACATCATTCCCATATCCCTATGATCAATGTGTTCTACAATCATATCAATTAGGGTTTCAACCAAATCAATAGCATTAAGCACAAAACATCAAACCAATGGAAGAAAACTCAAAGACATCATAGATTAAGCTTAGGTGTCCATACAAAAGTGGGGATCCCTCACTCACAACAAAGTCACTACTCCATAATTAGGGTTTCAAAACAGAAAGCAAAATGAAGCAACATGGAAAAGGAGAAGAAATGCTCAAGATGGTCTTCAATGGTGGTCCTCTTCTTCTCCTAGCTTCCTTGATCTCCAAAAACCTTATGTAAGTGTATGCATGCATTCCTCTGACACGCGAAAAAGCAAGCGACCGCTCATAAAATGAGCGACCGCTCACAAAACGAGCAACCGTCCATAAAATGGGCGGGTCGCTCATTTTCCTCTGACACGCGAAAAAGCAAGCGACCGCTCATAAAATGAGCGACCGCTCACAAAACGAGCGACCGCCCATAAAATGGGCGGGTCACTCATTTTCCTCTGACACGCGAAAAAGTAAGCGTCCAAACATGTTTAGAGTGCATAAAAACATTTTTAGAGTGCGTCGAAACATATTTAGAGTACGTCGAAACATGTTTAGAGTTCGTCTAAACATGTTTTGAGTGCACCGAAACACGTTTAGAGTGCGTCCAAAAACATTTAGAATGCATCCAGACATGTTTAAAGTGCTTCAAAACATACTTAGAGTGCATCCAAACATGTTTAGAGAGCATCCAAACATGTTTAGAGTGCATCGAAACATTTTTAGAGTGCGTCGAAGCATGTTTAGAGTGCGTTTAAACATGTTTTGAGTGCAACAAAAGATGTTTAGAGTTCGTTGAAACATGTTTAGAGCACGTCAAAACATATTCAGAGCGCATCCAAACATGTTTAAAGTGCGTCGACACATGTTTAGAGTGCATTCAAACATGTTAAGAGTGCGTCCAAATAGGTTTAGAGTGCATTAAAACATTTTTAGAGTGCGTCGAAACATATTTAGACGACGTCGAAACACGTTTAGACTTCGTCTAAACATTTTTAGAGTGCGTCGAAACACGTTTAGAGTGCGTTCAAAAATATTTAGAATGCATCCAAACATGTTTAGAGTGCCTCAAAACATACTTAGAGTGCATCCAAACATTTTTAGCGTGCGTCCAAACACTTTCAGAGTGCATCCAAACATGTTTACAATGCATCGAAACATTTTTAGAGTGCGTCCAAACATTTTTAGAGTGCATCGAAACATGTTTAGAGTGCATCGAACAATGT
>NW_010966188.1:66842-67437 GCF_000463585.1 Tarenaya hassleriana
GTTTAGAGTGCATCGAAATATTTTTAGAGTGCGTCGAAACATGTTTAGATTGCGTTGAAACATATTTAGACGACGTCGAAACACGTTTAGACTTCGTCTAAACATTTTTAGAGTGCGTCGAAATACGTTTAGAGTGCGTTCAAAAATATTTAGAATGCATCCAAACATGTTTAGAGTGCCTCAAAGTGCATCCAAACATGTTTAGAGAGCATCCAAACATTCTTAGACTGCATCGAAACATGTTTAGAGTGCATCCAAACATACTTAGAGTGCATCCTAACACACTTAGAGTGCGTTCAAACACGTTTAGAGTGCATCCAAACATACTTAGAGTGCATCCAAACACACTTAGAGTGCGTCCAAACACGTTTAGAGTGTGTCCAAACACTTTTAGAGTGCATCCAAACATGTTTAGAGTGCATCAAAACATTTTTAGAGTGCGTCGAAATATGTTTAGAGTGCGTTGAAATATGTTTTGAAGAGCTGCACACCAAAGAGACGAAACGAACCGAAAGTGCTGTGAAACGGTTATGTCGCAAAGTAGTCCAAGCAAGTACCCAAGCAATGGTGATCTAGCAAAAATCTAGACTAACAC
>NW_010966188.1:68088-69614 GCF_000463585.1 Tarenaya hassleriana
TCCAAACATACTTAGAGTGCATCCAAATACACTTAGAGTGCGTCCAAACACGTTTAGAGTGCGTCCAAACACTTTCAGAGTGCATCCAAACATGTTTACAGTGCATCGAAACATTTTTAAAGTGCGTCCAAACATTTTTAGAGTGCATCGAAACATGTTTAGAGTGCATCGAACAATATTTAAAGTGCATTAAAATAGACTTAGAGTGCATCCAAATACTTTTAGAGTGCATCCAAACATGTTTAGAGTGCATCGAAATATTTTTAGAGTGCGTCGAAACATGTTTAGATTGCGTTGAAACATGTTTTGAGTGCAACAAAAGATGTTTAGAGTTCGTCGAAACATGTTTAGAGCACGTCAAAACATATTCAGAGCGCATCCAAACATGTTTAAAGTGCGTTGAAACATATTAAGAGTGCATACAAACACGATTAGAGTGCATTAAAACAATTTTAGAGTGCGTCAAAACATATTAAGAGTGCGTCGAAACATGTTTAGAGTTCGTATAAACATGTTTTGAGGACAATAAAACACGTTTAGAGTGTGACACCCGTAACCCGTGTACAGTATACGGGCTGTGCCACATGGACAATAGTAATAAAATAATAATAATGTGGAAGCAAAAATACGAAATCCCAAAAACATTTTAAATAAACCAGAGTAAGCAGCGGAAAATACAACGGGCGATCAGCATCGCAAAATAACACATGTCCGAATAGTTATAATTTAACCGTACAAAATGCGGGAAATACAAGTCTCGTCACCCAAAATGTAAATCCCGTACATGATGCTGCCTCTCTCAGGTCGTCGTCTGCCCGATGCGCTAGGCGTAATCCACTTCTCACTACGCTACGCACTTCTCACTACGCTACGCAACGTTCTAGCGAAAACTCGATTCGATTGATCCCAATCGCGAAGTCTTGTCCTCTGGTGGGGGTTGGTTTGTCCACGGTCAAGTCTGGTCAGGTCCGGGCCAAGCCCGTCGGCCGTTTCCTTTTTCCCGGCGAACAGGAAAATTTCTCCGAGTTTCTCTGAGCCTGGTCCGGCGGACCAAGTTCTGGTCAGCCGGACCAGTATTCCTTCTCCCCTGGTCCGCCTCGTCTTCTGGTCAGTCGATCCGAGAGGGAAAACAAGTCTGGTCCGGCGGACCAGGATTGGTCAACCCCGGACCAGCCTGTTTTTCCCCTCTCTCGGTCCGGTTCTTGGTCAGGCGGTGCGAGATGTGTCGGAGTACGTCTGGTCCGGCGGACCAGGACTGGTCAGCCCCGGACCAGACGCCTTCTTCCCTTGGTCCGTTCGCTTCTTCCAGGCTCGGCGGACCGTGAGGCTTCGGAACACGTCTGGTCCAGCGGACCAGATTCTGGTCCGGCGGACCAGGACGTGTTTTCTCCCGGTCCGGAACGTCTCCTTAGTCCGACTGAGTTTGCGTGTTTCATCCCAGTCTCGGTCCGGAGCTGACCAAAGGCTGGTCCGGCGGACCGGGACTGGGACTTGTCCTCCTTCGCCATTTCCGAACTCTGTTTCGC
>NW_010966188.1:69859-75021 GCF_000463585.1 Tarenaya hassleriana
TCTCACAAATCCAACTCAAGCCACTCACCTTGTTCTTGAGTTTGTCCGATCTTGTGTGCGTTCCTCGTGGCGCCACATGACGTGAGAAGCTTAGGGACACATCTGGGCACGTCCCTCTTGGTCTCCCCGAGCTTCCCTTGCACTGGTTCGTCCCCTTTCTCTCCCTTTCTCCCCTTTTTCTTCTTCCTCTGTTTCTGTCCGAAAATGGCTAAATGCAATGGTTGGGAGGTGTTTATGGTGCGAGATAGGGAGTTCGTGGGCTCAAGCCCAAGCCCATAGGCGAGCCTGCAACGTCCTCGAGGTGTGGGAGGCGGCTGGACGGCAAGCGGGCCCCGGAATCCGGCAAATTCTGCGTCCCAAGGTGGCAAGTTGACAAGTTGCGGAATCTGTAAGTTGGTCCGGCGGACCGGGGTCAGTTTATTTTTTTTTCGAAAACTTCTCCCAGTCCGCCCGTCCAGTCCCCACTCCGGTTGAGCGGTTGGTCCGCCGCGGACCATTCCTGGTCTGACGGACCAGCCCGGTTTTTTTTTTCTTTTTCCTTTTCTTCATTCTTTCTCGGTCCTTTCCGCACGTGACGATCCTCGTGCCTCTCCCCGATATTGTATCATCACTTTTGGTGATTTCGTGATTTCTCTATTTAATTATTCATTTTTAATAATTAAATATTCAAATCGGGTTTCGGGGTATTACAAATCCTCCCCCCTTAAAAAGAATTCGTCCTCGAATTCAGAATCGCATGGTATCATCAATACTTTCTCGTACTGGATATTATCACCAAAACACAATCCATATTGCCAACGTCATCCGAAGCATAAGTCTGATACAACCGAACGTCATATAAAAGGAGTTCGTACAACGCTCAAGTAAAAAGGTGCGGATAACTACTACGCATCTCTGCCTCGGGTTCCTAGGCCATGTCAAAGCCCCCTTGGCTTCGCCACAAGACCTTCACGAGTGACACCTCCTTCGTCCGCAGCTTCTTGACCTTCTGGTCCACTATCTGCAGTGGCTCGTCTCGAAAACGCGTAGCCTCCGTAAACTCCAATTCCTGTGGCTGTAGCACGTGAGAAGGGTCCGCTACGTACCTCCGCAGCATCGACACGTGGAACACGTCATGGACGTTGCCCAACTCCGGCGGCAATCCAAGGCGGTATGCCACAGCTCCCACCCTCGCGATCACGGGATAAGGTCCGATGTACCGCGGCTTCAGCTTCCCGCTCTGTCCGAACCTTGCATGACCCCGCATCGCCTGTACTCGGAGAAAGGCATAATCTCCGACCTCAAGCGCGAAGTCTCGTCTCCGCTGATCGGCATACGACTTCTGCCGATCCTGCGCCGTCTTCAGGTGGGCGCGAATCCTCCGTATCACCTCTGTGGTCTCCTCTACAATCTCCGGCCCGAACTCTCGGCGCTCGCCAATCTCCGTCCAGCACAACGGCGTCTTGCATGGTCGCCCGTACAAGGCCTCGTATGGAGATACTCCGATACTCGTGTGATGACTGTTGTTGTACGCAAACTCACACAACGTCATGTACTGGTCCCACGGAGCTCCCCACTCCAGGATACAAGCTCTGAGCATGTCCTCCAAAGTCTGTATAGCCCGCTCCGACTGACCGTCTGTCTGAGGATGATATGCCGTACTCATCTTGAGCTTCGTCCCCAGCGCCTCCTGAATCGCCTTCCACAGACGGGATGTAAATCGGGCGTCTCTGTCCGATATAATCTCGTTCGGAACTCCATGAAGACGTACGATCTCATCAATGTAAATCTGCGCCAACCGCCCGATCGGATACTCCTGACGGATAGGAATGAAATGGGCGGATTTGGTTAGTCGATCCACGACTACCCAAATGGCGTTTTTCTTGCTCGGCGTGAGTGGTAACCCGACCACGAAATCCATGGCAATCGAGTCCCACTTCCACTCTGGAATCTCCAACGGCTGTAGCTTGCCTCCCGGCATCTGTCGCTCTGCCTTTACTTGATGACAAGTGAGGCACCTCGCTACGTAATCCGCTACATCTCTCTTGACCCTCGGCAAAGTATACCACTGGCGTAGACCCTGATACATCTTGCTCGCCCCCGGATGTATCGCCAATCTCGACTGGTGTGCCTCAGATAGAATCTCCTGTCTCAGCTCTGCGTCGTCAGGCACACATAGTCGGTTCCCCAGTCGTAGCGCTCCCTGCTCATCGATACGATAGCCCTTGAGGCTATATTCCCCGATATGATCCATGTACCGGGCGAGTAAGGGATCGCCGCGCTGTCCCATAACCACGCGCTCTATAAGAGTCGGTGTCGACTCCTCGGGTGTCAGCGAGAGATGTCCCAACATCGCAGTCAACTCAGCGGCGTTGCTGCGAGATGAGGTGACAACGCGTATGGCCGCTAAGATCTTCTTCCTACTAAGGGCGTCGGCCACTACGTTAGCTTTCCCCGGATGATAGGCTATCTCCAGGTCATAATCTGCAATCAACTCCAACCACCTCCGCTGTCTCAGATTCAGATCCTTCTGAGATATCACGTAGGTCAAGCTCTTATGGTCCGTGTTGAGCTTAACCTTCTCCCCGTACAGATACGATCTCCAAATCTTCAGCGCGTGAACTACTGCTGCTAACTCCATGTCATGAGTCGGGTAGTTTTCCTCATGCTTCTTCAGCTGCCTCGACGCGTAAGCGATTACATGTTCCTCCTGCATCAACACGCAACCGAGTCCGTGTTTGGACGCGTCAGTGTATACCTCATGGAGCATACCCGGTCGTGGCAGTGCCAGGATCGGAGCTGATGTCAACCTCTGCTTCAACTCTCTGAAGCTCTCCTCGCACTCAGTCGTCCAGTCAAACCTGACGTTCTTCCCCGTCAGCTTCGTCAAAGGCCGAGCTATCTTGGCGAACCCCTCAACGAATCGCCGATAATAGCCAGATAGTCCCAGAAAACTCCTGACTTCCGTCGCAGAAGTCTGAGACTGCCACTCCATGACGGCCTCGATCTTGGCTGGATCGACCTGAATACCCTGGGCTGATACCACATGTCCCAGGAACCCAATCTCCTGTAGCCAAAAGCTGCACTTGCTGAACTTAGCGTACAGCCGATTCTCTCGCAGCCTCCACAGTATCTTCCGCAGATGCTCCTCATGCGTCTGCAGATCCGGTGAGTAGATGAGAAGGTCATCGATGAAGATGATGACAAACTCATCTAGATAGTCTATGAACACGCGGTTCATAAGCTGCATGAAAACCGCAGGCGCGTTCGTGAGCCCGAAAGGCATAACCACGAACTCGAAGTGTCCATATCTCGTCCGGAACGCTGTCTTCTGCACGTCATCCTCCTTGACCCGAATCTGATGATATCCGGATCGTAAATCTCTCTTCGAGAACCACTGGGCTCCCTGTAGTTGGTCCAGTAACTCATCAATCCTCGATAACGGGTACCGATTCTTGATGGTTACCTGGTTGAGCCCCCGGTAATCAATGCATAATCGCATACTCCCGTCCTTCTTCTTCACGAAGAGTACTGGTGCTCCCCACGGTGAAACGCTAGGGCGGATGAAACCCTGCTCCACCAACTCATTCAGCTGTTTCTTCAGCTCGGCCATCTCCGTAGGTGCCATCCGGTACAGAGCCTTGGAAATAGGCTCAGTACCCGGTAGCACGTCTATGCCAAAGTCAACTTCCCTACTAGGTGGTAATCCCGGCAGATCTTCGGGAAACACATCTGGAAACTCCCGGGCAACCGGCGTATCCTCCAGTCTCCTCTCTGACTCCTGGGTAGCCGTAATAACTACTAGGAAAGCCTCATTGCCCTTCCTGATCATCTTCTCGGCCTTCAGTGCCGAGATGATCGGGTCTGCTGTTGGCGCTCCTCTACCCCTGAACTCAAACCCTCCGAAATCGTCCGCAAACCAGATCGTCCTCTTGGGACAATCAATGTAGGCCTGATATCTCATCAGCCAATCCATACCCAATATAATGTCGAATCCCCCGATGGGTACCACGATGAAATCTGCGGCTAATAAGCGACCGCAAACCTCGAGGGGCACCCCTCGCAGGATCCCATGCACTGCTAATGTCTCTCCCGTGGGTACTCGCACGGTGAAATCGCTTCTCGGTTCGATCTCCCCTGTCTCTAGTCTCACTGCTACCTCCACACTCACGAAACTATGGGTCGCCCCGGTTTCGAATAGTGTGTAACATGCAACCCCATGGATATATAGAGTACCTGCGATCGCGGCAGCCTCGGCTCCAGCAGGGTGAGCCTCCTCCTCTTCTTCCTCCTGGATCTCCTGCTCAGCACCGAGAGCGTAAACTCTCGGGGCAACTCCAGTCCTCGCTGGGGGTTAGGGCGGTCGGTCCACCTGGCCGGGTGGTCGCGGTGGTCTCGGTGCCATGGCCGGTGGTCTCGGCGCCATGGCCGGTGGTCCCGTAGGCCTCGTCGGTGGTCGTGGTGATCTCGGTGCCATGGTCGGTGGTCTCGGTGCCATGGCCGGTGGTCCCGTAGGCCTCCTCGGACAACGTGATGCAATGTGTCCGGGCTGGTCGCAACGATAACATACCACTGGTCCCCTCGCCGCCAGTGGTGGTGATGCACGAACAGCCGGCGCCTTGCCCTTGTCACGCGGATCGCTGGTCCGGATGTTCCTCCCCGATGAAACGTGCCGAAGCATCTCTTGAAAGGGCTCCGCTCACGTGTCTTCCCTTCCTTCTTCTCCCGCTCTCCCCGCTCCACCTTCTCCAGCTGCGAAATGTATCGACTCAGCGTCGGGTACTCCTGGATCTCGATCTTCCTCCGCAGGTAAGGTCGGAGGCCAGCAATGAACTTCTGGATCCTCGACGCCTCGGTGGGTACCAGATGCCCCCCGTACATCAGTAGGCGGGTGAACTCTGCCTCATACTCACTGGCCGTCATGTCTCCCTGCTGCAACATGAGGAACTCGGTCATGCGGTACTCATGGTCCTTCCTCCGGAAGTACTTCACCTCGAACTCCTGTCGGAACTCCTCCCAGGTGAAACGGTGTCCCGCTGGTGCCTCCTGCACCACCTTCGCTCACCAATGTCGGGCCTGGCCCGACAGGTGATGGCTCGCAATCATAGTCCGGTACTGGTATGGGCACTGTAGATACTCCAAGTCCTGAGCGATCTGGGTGAGCCACTCCTCCGCAGCTTCCG
>NW_010966188.1:75094-75835 GCF_000463585.1 Tarenaya hassleriana
GATGCCGAAATATAACAAACATGCCAATCATATAACGGGAATGTAATGCATTCATAAATCAATGAATCAATACAAAGTCAAAATGTCATATTACGGATTATCCTAGAGCATTACAACCAACATGGGTCTCTCACCGGGGGTGGTGGTGGTGCGTGGGTAGCCAGGTGCTGCCACACGGTCTCCGGGAACTGCCGAAACTCGGCCCTCCAGCTCTCATCTCCTGGGTTAGGCGGTGGAGCCTGATCGGGAATGTCGTCAGCCCTCGCTGCAAGCCTAGCACGTCGTGGCGCCACTTCACTGCACCACATTAAGACAGTTTAGCAACTGATGACCGATGCGGCATCATCAATGTACGGACCTCGGACAAAAGGATTTTCTTCGGACATGGTTTGAAAACATTTTTTTTGTAGAAAATCGTTGGGTAATGAGCACGATTCCTTCCCAAGGAAAGAACGTGGCTCTGATACCAAAAGTTGTGACACCCGTAACCCGTGTACAGTATACGGGCTGTGCCACATGGACAATAGTAATAAAATAATAATAATGTGGAAGCAAAAATACTAAATCCCAAAAACATTTTAAATAAAACAGAGTAAGCAGCGGAAAATACAACGGGCGATCAGTATCGCAAAATAACACATGTCCGAATAGTTATAATTTAACCGTACAAAATGCGGGAAATACAAGTCCCGTAACCCAAAATGTAAATCCCGTACATGATGCTGCCTCTCTCAGGTCGTC
>NW_010966188.1:76121-76757 GCF_000463585.1 Tarenaya hassleriana
CTCTCGTGACTACCGATGTCGAGTCCACGACACAACGGAAATACAATCATATCCCTGTGGAGTCCACCACGGGGTCCAGCCATATACCCTAGTCAAATCCATGACTAGGGGCGAGTCCACGCCCGTCAAGTCCATGACGTTGGCCGTCGTGTCACACACGACAAAAATGCGTCTCAAACGCCCGTCAAGTCCATGACGTTTGATGGTTGAGTCCACAACCATCCACAAACACAATCACGCTTAACTCATACGCACGAGCAAGCTACACACATGGCACACAACGTGCAACATCCCCATAGTACAACCATACGCATCACGGTATTCGGTCCCTACCGAGCTACCGTTTAACGCCATGCAATTTCTACCCGCAAACGATCATGCAACGATCACTCATATTTCGATATCGCACATCTCACTACGCTACGCAACGTTCTAGCGAAAACTCGATTCGATTGATCCCAATCGCGAAGTCTTGTCCTCTGGTGGGGGTTGGTTTGTCCACGGTTAAGTCTGGTCAGGTCCGGGCCAAGCCCGTCGGCCGTTTCCTTTTTCCCGGCGAACGGGAAAATTTCTCCGAGTTTCTCTGAGCCTGGTCCGGCGGACCAAGTTCTGGTCAGCCGGACCAGTATTCCTTCT
>NW_010966188.1:77360-79492 GCF_000463585.1 Tarenaya hassleriana
GCTTCCAAATGCTTTTAAAACATAGTTTGACATCCCTAAACATGTTCTAAACCTCAAGCACGCAATGAAATCTCGATTTGGACCATCACACATTGAAAACAAGCTCTCACAAATCCAACTCAAGCCACTCACCTTGTTCTTGAGTTTGTCCGAGCTTGTGTGCGTTCCTCGTGGCTCCACACGACGTGAACACCTTCAGGACACGTCTAGGGACGTTCCCCCTTGCTTCTCCGAGCTCCCCTTGCCCTGGTTCGTCGCCTTTCTCTCCCTCTCTCCCTCTTTCTCTACTTCCTCTGTTTTGCCCGAAAATGGCTAAGGCAGAGGATTGGGAGATGTTTATGGCGTGCGAGAGGAGTCAAGTGGGCTCGAGCCCAGGCCCATAGGCGAGCCTGCAACACCCTCGAGGCGAGCCTGCTTCTCCGAGCTCCCCTTGCCCCGGTTTTTTTTTTCTTTTTCCTTTTCTTCATTCTTTCTCGGTCCTTTCCGCACGTGACGATCCTCGTGCCTCTCCCCGATATTGTATCATCACTTTTGGTGATTTCGTGATATCTCTATTTAATTATTCATTTTTAATAATTAAATATTCAAATCGGGTTACGGGGTATTACATAGAGTGCATCAAAACATGTTTAGAGTGCGTCAAAACATACTTAGAGTGCATCCAAACATTTTTAGAGAGCTACCAAACATTTTTAGAGTGCGTCGAAACAGGTTTAGAGTGCATCCAAACATACTTAGAGTGCATCCAAACACACTTAGAGTGCGTCCAAACACGTTTAGAGTGCGTCCAAACACTTTCAGAGTGCATCCAAATATGTTTAAAGTGCATCGAAACATTTTTAGAGTGCGTCGATGCATATTTAGAGTGCGTCGAAACATGTTTTGAGTGAATCGAAACATGTTTAAAGTGCATTAAAGTATACTTAGAGTGCATCCAAACACGTTTAGAGTGTGTCCAAACACTTTTAGAGTGCATCCAAACATGTATAGAGTGCATCGAAATATTTTTAGAGTGCGTCGATGCATATTTAGAGTGCGTCGAAACATGTTTTGAGTGCATCAAAACATGTTTAAAGTGCATTAAAATATACTTAGAGTGCATCCAAACACGTTTAGAGTGGGTCCAAACACTTTTAGAGTGCATCCAAACATGTTTAGAGTGTATCGAAACATTTTTAGAGTGCGTCGAAACATGTTTAGAGTGCGTTTAAACATGTTTTGAGTGCAGCAAAAGATGTTTAGAGTTCGTCGAAACATGTTTAGAGCACGTCAAAACATATTCAGAGCGCATCCAAACATGTTTAAAGTGCGTCGACACTTGTTTAAAGTGCATTCAAACATGTTAAGAGTGCGTCCAAATAGGTTTAGAGTGCATTAAAACATTTTTAGAGTGCGTCGAAACATATTTAGACGACGTCGAAACACGTTTAGACTTCGTCTAAACATTTTTAGAGTGCGTCGAAACACGTTTAGAATGCGTTCAAAAATATTTAGAATGCATCCAAACATGTTTAGAGTGCCTCAAAACATACTTAGAGTGCATCCAAACATTTTTAGAGTGCGTCCAAACACATTTAGAGTGCATCCAAACATTTTTAGAGTGCCTCAAAACATACTTAGAGTGCATCCAAACATGCTTTGAGAGCATCCAAACATTTTTAGAGTGCATCGAAACATGTTTAGAGCGCTTCCAAACATACTTATAAATGCATCCAAACACACTTAGAATGCGTCCAAACACGTTTAGAGTGCATCCAAACATACTTAGAGTGCATCCAAACACACTTAGAGTGCGTCCAAACACGTTTAGAGTGTGTCCAAACACTTTTAGAGTGCATCCAAACATGTTTAGAGTGCATCAAAACATTTTTAGAGTGCGTCGAAACATGTTTAGAGTGCGTTGAAACATGTTTTGAGTGCAACATAAGATGTTTAGAGTTCGTCGAAACATGTTTAGAGCACGTCAAAACATATCCAGAGCGCACTAAAATATGTTTAAAGTGCGTCGAAACATGTTTAGAGTGCATTAACACATTTTTAGAGTGCGTCGAAACATATTTAGAGTACGTCAAAACATGTATAGAGTTCATCTAAACATGTTTTGAGTGCACCGAAACACGTTTAGAGTGCGT
>NW_010966188.1:80720-81779 GCF_000463585.1 Tarenaya hassleriana
TCGAAACATTTTTAGAGTGCGTCGAAACATGTTTAGAGTGCGTCCAAACATGTTTAGAGTGCATTAAAACATTTTTAGAGTGCGTCGAAACATATTTAGAGTACGTCGAAACATGTATAGAGTTCATCTAAACATGTTTTGAGTGCACCGAAACACGTTTAGAGTGCATCCAAAAACATTTAGAATGCATCCAAACATGTTTAAAGTGCTTCAAAACATACTTAGAGTGCATCCAAACATGTTTAGAGAGCATCCAAACATTCTTAGAGTGCATCAAAATATGTTTAGAGTGCATCCAAACATACTTAGAGTGCATCCTAACACACTTAGAGTGCGTCCAAACACGTTTAGAGTGCATCCAAATTCTTTTAAAGTGCATCCAAACATGTTTAGAGTGCATCGAAACATTTTTAGAGTGCGTCGAAACATGTTTAGAGTGCGTTGAAATATGTTTTGAGTGCAACAAAAGATGTTTAGAGTTCGTCGAAACATGTTTAGAGCACGTCAAAACATATTCAACACACATCCAACCATGTTTAAAATGCGTCGAAACATATTAAAAGTGCATACAAACATGATTAGAGTGCATTAAAACAATTTTAGAGTGCGTCAAAACATATTTAGAGTGCGTCGAAACATGTTTAGAATTCGTATAAACATGTTTTGAGGGCAATAAAACACGTTTAGAGTGCATCAAAACATATTTAGAGTGCGTCAAAACATACTTAGAGTGCATCCAAACATTTTTAGAGAGCATCCAAACATTTTTACAGTGCGTCGAAAGAGGTTTAGAGTGCATCCAAACATACTTAGAGTGCATCCAAACACACTTAGAGTGCGTCCAAACACGTTTAGAGTGCGTCCAAACACTTTCAGAGTGCATCCAAACATGTTTACAGTGCATCAAAACATTTTTAGAGTGCGTCCAAACATTTTTAGAGTGCATCGAACATGTTTAGAGTGCATCGAACAATGTTTAAAGTGCATTAAAATAGACTTAGAGTGCATCCAAATACTTTTAGAGTGCATCCAAACATGTTTAGAGAGCATCCAAACATT
>NW_010966188.1:82637-90947 GCF_000463585.1 Tarenaya hassleriana
AGCACGTCAAAACATATTCAGAGCGCATCCAAACATGTTTAAAGTGCGTCGACACATGTTTAGAGTGCATTCAAACATGTTAAGAGTGCGTCCAAATAGGTTTAGAGTGCATTAAACATTTTTAGAGCGCGTCGAAACATATTTAAACGACGTCGAAACACGTTTAGACTTCGTCTAAATATTTTTAGAGTGCGTCGAAACACGTTTAGAGTGCGTTCAAAAATATTTAGAATGCATTCAAACATGTTTAGAGTGCCTCAAAACATACTTAGAGTGCATCCAAACATTTTTAGAGTGCGTCCAAACACATTTAGTGTGCATCCAAACATTTTTAGAGTGCCTCAAAACATACTTAGAGTGCATCCAAATATGCTTAGAGAGCATCCAAACATTTTTAGAGTGCATCGAAACATGTTTAGAGCGCTTCCAAACATACTTAGAATGCATCCAAACACACTTAGAGTGCGTCCAAACACGTTTAGAATGCATCCAAACATACTTAGAGTGCATCCAAACAAACTTAGAGTGCGTCCAAACACGTTTAGAGTGTGTCCAAACACTTTTAGAGTGCATCAAAACATGTTTAGAGTGCATCAAAACATTTTTAGAGTGCGTCGAAACATGTTTAGAGTGCGTTGAAACATGTTTTGAGTGCAACAAAAGATGTTTAGAGTTCGTCGAATCATGTTTAGAGCACGTTAAAACATATCCAGAGCGCACTAAAATATGTTTAAAGTGCGTCGAAACATGTTTAGAGTGCGTCCAAACATGTTTAGAGTGCATTAAAACATTTTTAGAATGCGTCGAAACATATTTAGAGTACGTCGAAACATGTATAGAGTTCATCTAAACATGTTTTGAGTGCACCGAAACACGTTTAGAGTGCGTCCAAAAACATTTAGAATGCATCCAAACATGTTTAAAGTGCTTCAAAACATACTTAGAGTGCATCCAAACATGTTTAGAGAGCATCCAAACATGTTTAGAGTGCATCGAAACATTTTTAGAGTGCGTCGAAGCATGTTTAGAGTGCGTTTAAACATGTTTTGAGTGCAACAAAAGATGTTTAGAGTTCGTTGAAACATGTTTAGAGCACGTCAAAACATATTTAGAGTGCATCCAAACATGTTTAAAGTGCATCGACACATGTTTAGAGTGCATTCAAACATGTTAAGAGTGCGTCCAAATAGGTTTAGAGTGCATTAAAACATTTTTAGAGTGCGTCGAAACATATTTAGACGACGTCGAAACACGTTTAGACTTCGTCTAAACATTTTTAGAGTGCGTCGAAACACGTTTAGAGTGCGTTCAAAAATATTTAGAATGCATCCAAACATGTTTAGAGTGCCTCAAAACATACTTAGAGTGCATCCAAACATTTTTAGAGTGCGTCCAAACACATTTAGAGTGCATCCAAACATGTTTAGAGTGCCTCAAAACATACTTAGAGTGCATCCAAACATTTTTAGAGTGCGTCCAATGATCACACGGATTTTTCACCGGTTTTATAACGTCGTGCATCACAATTCTTCTCACATTCTAGGCATTATAGGACGTTAGATGGCCATGGGTAGGTTGTTTTGCTTGTTTTTCCTTGCAGGAAGACTCCACGATGAATCCTCACGAAGCGGGCACGGAAGAACAAGAATTCGAGAATGCTCGGGGAGCTCAGACAAAACGAGCGACCCGCCCATTTTATGAAAAATTAGCGACCCGCCTGAAAAATGAGCGACCGCCTGAAATCAAAATCGGCCCAAAAAGGAAAAGCCCATGTTTTGAGGAGAAGACCTAATTCTGAACATTCACAAAAAGGGGAGTTTGAGGAGGGAGAAAGGGGGCTACACACTTTGGAGAAAACTCACCTTGGAGAGGAAGAAAAGGGGGATTTTGGAGATCAAGTAGGCTAGGAGAAGAGGAGGACCACCATTGAAGACCATCTTGAGCATTTCTTCTCCTTTTCCATGTTTCTTCATTTTGCTTTCTGTTTTGAAACCCTAGTTATGGAGTAGTGACTTTGTTGTGGGTGAGGGATCCCCACTTTTGTATGGATACCTATGCTTAATCTATGATGTCTTTGAGTTTCTTCCATGGGTTTGATGTTTTGTGCTTAATGCTATTGATTTGGTTGAAACCCTAATTGATATGATTGTAGAACACATTGATCATAGGGATATGGGAATGATGTTTGGAACCAAATGTCAAATGAGTGAGTTATTCACATTGGGAGATGGCTTAACTTGCTTAGGGTTCATGATAGGGTACACTAATGCATCTAGAGATCATTTAGATCATTGGGAGATGGGTGAATCGATCCTCTAGGTAGTGAGTTTAAGCTTGGGAGAGACAAACTCTAGAAGAAGTGCTTGAAACCCCCATATGGAGGATAACCCGTAGACATTGTAGCATCATTAACCATCCATGCGATTCTTGAGGGATCCCGAACCTACAACGCCTCAAACCATCGTTTTACAAACCGTTAATTTTACTTGCTTTCTTGTATTCCGACCCTTACCACAACCCACATTTTTACTTGACCACCTAATCTAGCTTAGAGATAGACTAATACATCCTAGTCCTCGTGTTCGACCCCGGTACTACAACTACCGTATACTTGCGGATAGTGGTACGAATCGGGTATTAAATATAAGACTCGGTGCGTGCTCACCAAGTTTTTGGCGCCGTTGCCGGGGACTAGGCGTTTTCGTGTTAGTCTAGATTTTTGCTAGATCATCATTGCTTGGATATTTGCTTGGATTACTTTGCGACATAACCGTTTCACAGCACCTTCGGTTCGTTTTATCTCTTTGGTGTGCAGCCCTTCCGGTGCATGACAAGAAGCACAACCAGTAGAGATCAACTCATCTTCGACCCCGAAATAGAAAGGACCCTACGCTTCGCTCGTAGACAGCAAAGACAGTGGGGAATGGCCGCAGAAATGCTAAGAGAAAACAACGCACGAAGAGAACAACCAGAGATGGCCGAAGAGCTGTTGAGAGGGGCCAATGCCCAAAGAGGTCCAGCCCAAGCAGCCCCTAGAACGCTTCGAACGTACACACAACCGAAGCACACTCAGTTACTATCATGTATCAATCGGGGACCACTAGAAGAACTTGAACTCCTACCGCAATGCATCCAAATGCTCAACAACATGAGTTTCCGTGGGAGACCAAACGAGGACCCGAATGCTCACCTTACGAACTTCAAGATGAACTGTAAGGCAATCAAGAAGGGACCGGGGATTACCCTTGAAGATGTGTTTCTTGAAACCTTCCCCTACTCACTTACGGAGAGAGCTAGAGATTGGTTCTACACTCTTGAGCCAAATTCTATCTCGACATGGGGTGAGATGGAAGAACAATTCCTTATGCAGTACTACTCCCCTACCAAGACTCAACATGCGAGGAACCGGATCAATGCATTTGTGCAAGAGGATGGGGAGAACCTCCATGACGCATGGGAACGCTTCAAGGAATATCAAAGAATGTGCCCTCACCATGGAATGGAAAGAGACTACCTTCTGTCCATCTTTATCCATGGATTGAAGGATAATACTCGGTCTTGGATTGATGCAGCGTGCGGAGGTGACATATATGACATCCCTTTCCAAGAGCTAGAGGCAACAATTGCAAAATTGGCCAAGGGACGCAGCCATACGTCCAACGAATTCAGTAGGAGAAGCTCGGTGAAAGGAGATGTGGGAGAAAACGCAGCTCTTAAGGCAGTGTTGGCCGACCTTGCTGAGATAAAAGTTCAACTCGCCAACGCTAAACAAGTAGCTGCTGTGGAGGATCAAAATTTAGCACAAGTTCAACCGGGAATGTACATGGTTGATCAAGAAGCGGAAGAAGCCAACTATGTCGGCCCAAACCAATACACTCATCCATCCAACCTATACAACCCGAGATTGAGGAATCATCCCAACTTCTCTTACAAGAACACGTCGAATGTGCTTAATCCTCAACCCGCCTTCCAGCAGAACAATCAAGGACCTCCGGGTTTTCAATCAAAGTATCAACAACAAGGTCAAGGGAGCCAAGGCTACCAAGGGGATTCTAACTACAGATCGCAGAAAGTACAACACAAGGAGCAAGACCCGGACATCAAGGATATGCTATTCCAAATCCTCCAGGGTCAAAAATCACAAGGAGTATCCATTGGGGGCATTGAAAATGAGCAAGTTGCATTCAAGAAGCAATTCGAAGGAGTACAAGCTCATTTGAAAATCTTGGACAATCAAGTTGCCCAACTTGCGTCTTCCTCCTCATAGAGACAGCAAGGATGCTCCCCGGGAAGAACGAGGTGAACCCTCGTGAGCACATCAATGCAGTGGAGCTAAGGAATGGGAAACAACTTCCGGAGATCATCCCCCCAATGGTTGAGAAGACATCGCCTCCAAGGTTAACAAGAGAGGAAAAAGGAAAATCTGTAGAGGAAAACACTCCTAAGGTGCAAGAACAGGAGAAAGAACCAGCCTACATTCCTCCACCGCCCAAGGTACCCCCGATACCCTTTCCCTCTCGCTTAAAGAAATTTAATGAGGACAGCCAATTTGGAAAGTTTGCGGAAATGCTGAAGAAGATGGAGATTACAATGCCTTTCCATGAGGCAATCCTCCAAATGCCCTCATACGCGAAATTCCTCAAGGATATTTTGACGAAGAAGCGGGTAGTGGAAAAGGAGACTGTAGCATTGAGCACCGAAATTAGCGCGGCCATCACAAAGCATGAACTTCCCCCGAAGATGTCTGATCCGGGAAGTTTCTCTATACCGTGCAAGTTGGGAAACATTGAGATTGATAGGACACTATGTGATCTTGGAGCTAGTGTGAGTTTGATGCCGCTGTCCATTTACAAGAAGTTGAACATAGGTGACCTGAAACCCACGAGGATGGCCTTACAACTAGCGGATAGATCTATCAAGTATCCAGCAGGGATTCTAGAGGACGTACCCCTCAAGATTGGCGGATTCTATGTCCCAGTGGATTTCGTAGTGTTGGACATGGATGAGGATTCTAAAGTTCCAATCATTTTGGGCCGCCCATTCTTGAGCACAGCAGATGCCGTAGTTCATGTTCGAGCCGGAAGATTAACGATGAAGATCGGGGATGAGACAGTCGAATTCACGCTTGACCAGAACTTGAAGCAACCCTCGACCAATGATACGGTATGCTACGCGGATATACTTGAAGCAATGGCGGAAGAAGTGATCGGAGAGTTCCGTGAGGTAGACCCGCTAGAAGTGTCACTAATGGCCGTAGAAGCAAGCTTGTTCAGTCGCCCGAAAAATGGGCGACCCGCCTGTTTTCACCTGGAAACGCAGATTTGGAACTCAGACATATCCTGTCGACCTTCCACACCGTTCTTGACTCGTCTCAAGGTTCAAAAGAGAAATCACACACTGATTGGGACCCCGAACATGCTACACAAGTGGAACTAAAGCCCTTACCCCAAGGGCTTAGGTATGTCTTTCTTGGTTCAAATTCTACTTATCCCGTTATCGTTAATGATGCATTAGATGAGAATCAAGTAGAAAAACTTACCAAGTTGCTTAGGCAATATAGGGAAGTCCTAGGTTACACTCTAGGAGACATTAAGGGTCTTAGCCCCTCTCTTTGCATGCATCGCATACATTTAGAGGATGATACCAAATCGTCAATTGAACATCAACGTAGGCTAAACCCGAACATGAAAGAAGTGGTCAAGAAAGAGGTCTTGAAATTGTTAGATGCGGGTATCATTTACCCAATTTCGGATAGCTGTTGGGTTAGCCCGGTGCAAGTCGTGCCTAAGAAGGGAGGAATCACGGTCGTTCCAAATGAAAACAATGAACTCATACCGACTAGAACTGTTACGGGATGGAGAATGTGCATCGATTATCGAAACCTTAACACAAACACCCGTAAGGATCACTTCCCCCTTCCATTCATTGACCAAATGTTAGAAAGACTTGCACTGCATTCTTATTTTTGTTTTCTCGATGGTTACTCCGGTTTCTTTCAGATCCCTATCCATCCGAGTGACCAAGAGAAAACAACATTCACATGCCCTTACGACACTTTTGCATATAGACGCATGCCATTTGGATTGTGCAATGCACCCGCAACTTTTCAAAGATGCATGATGGTTATTTTCTCCGATGTCATTGAAGACATTATGGAGGTGTTCATGGACGATTTTTTCGTCCATGGACCCTCCTTTGATGCCTGTTTAACCAATCTCCATCGAGTGTTAGACAGGTGTCTCAAGGCGAACTTGGTTTTGAATTGGGAGAAATGCCACTTTATGGTGCAAGAGGGCATTGTACTTGGTCACCGGATTTCGGACAAGGGGATAGAGGTGGATAGAGCGAAAGTGGAAGTGATGGAGAAGTTACCGCCACCGACCAACGTTAAAGGGATCAGAAGTTTCTTGGGTCACGCCGGATTTTACAGGAGATTCATCAAAGATTTTTCAAAGATAGCGAGACCCTTGACTGCGCTTCTGGGCAAGGACGTCCCGTTTGAGTTTAATGATGAGTGCCACAAGGCATTTGGAATATTGAAGAAGGCACTAGTTTCACCTCCGATCATTCAACCCCCGGATTGGAGTATCCCTTTTGAGTTAATGTGTGATGCTAGCGACTTCGCGGTCGGGGCCGTATTGGGACAAAAGAAAGATGGGAAGCATTACGCCGTATACTACGCAAGTCGAACGCTCGATGACGCTCAAATGAACTACTCCACCACGGAGAAAGAGCTCCTTGCTGTAGTATTTGCCTTCGAGAAATTTAGATCACACTTGGTGGGTTCTAAGGTCATCGTCTACACGGATCACGCCGCCTTAAGGTACTTGCTCACGAAGAAGGATGCTAAACCAAGGTTGATCCGATGGGTGTTGCTTCTGCAAAAGTTTGATCTGGAGATCCGCGATAGGAAAGGAACGGAGAATACAGTGGCAGATCATCTATCGAGATTGGAAATACCCGAAATTGTACCAATCGACGATTCACTAAGGGAAGAACACATCTTATCCTTGGAAATCAAGAACATGACCCCTTGGTATGCGGACTACGTCAACTATTTAGTTGCCAAGGTTGTACCCCCGGAGCTAAGCTACAACGGGAAGAAAAAGTTCTTCCACGATGTTAGAGACTACTTTTGGGATGAACCTTTCTTGTTTAAGAGAGGTAAGGACGAATTATTTCGAAGATGCATTCCGGAGGAAGAAGTGAAGCAAGTGATACATCACTGCCACGCATCGGATTACGCAGGGCATTTTGCCTCGGCCAAGACTGCTACAAAGATCCTACAATCGGGTTTCTATTGGCCAACTTTGTTCAAGGATGTCCACGCTTTTGTAAGCTCATGCGATGCTTGTCAAAGAACGGGTAACATCTCGCGGAGAAATGAAGCGCCACAGAACTTTATATTGGAGGTGGAACCATTTGACTTATGGGGAATAGACTTTATGGGCCCGTTTCCATCATCTTGCGGTAACCTATACATCCTTGTGGCGGTGGACTATGTGACGAAATGGGTGGAAGTACTGGCTAGTCTGAAGAATGATTCAAGCACTGTGTCACGGATGTTTAAGAGAGTCATATTTCCCCGGTTTGGAGTCCCAAGAGTGGTGATAAGTGATGGAGGAGCACACTTTGTTAATAGAGTGATTCAGAGCATATTCACCCCCGCCACAAGGATGTATAGGTTACCGCAAGATGATGGAAACGGGCCCATAAAGTCTATTCCCCATAAGTCAAATGGTTCCACCTCCAATATAAAGTTCTGTGGCGCTTCATTTCTCCGCGAGATGTTACCCGTTCTTTGACAAGCATCGCATGAGCTTACAAAAGCGTGGACATCCTTGAACAAAGTTGGCCAATAGAAACCCGATTGTAGGATCTTTGTAGCAGTCTTGGCCGAGGCGAAATGCCCTGCGTAATCCGATGCGTGGCAGTGATGTATCACTTGCTTCACTTCTTCCTCCGGAATGCATCTTCGAAACAATCCGTCCTTACCTCTCTTAAACAAGAAAGGTTCATCCCAAAAGTAGTCTCTAACATCGTGGAAGAACTTTTTCTTCCCGTTGTAGCTTAACTCCGGGGGTACCACCTTGGCAACCAAATAGTTGACATAGTCCGCATACCAAGGGGTCAGGTTCTTGATTTCCAAGGATAAGATGTGTTCTTCCCTTAGTGAATCATCGATTGGTACAATTTGCTAGTTAAGGTCGTAGCTAGACCGAAATGCGGTTCAATCAATTAAGGAGAGGGAGAGTACAGAGGTACCTCCTTCTGGTCTAATACTCCCTGGAATGTATGGCTTGAGTCTTT
>NW_010966188.1:93350-95380 GCF_000463585.1 Tarenaya hassleriana
TTTGAACTATGCTTCGGATTTTAGACTCTTGTGTTGTTTTGGACTACATTTCATTGCTTGGATGCATGTCATTTCTGTTAATCCGAGCAGCGGAAACTTTCTGATCAACGGAAAACTCGAAAACAGGCGAAGAAAATTCAACAGACAAAACGGGCGAAAAAAAAAAGGTTATCTGAACGAGCGGTCGCCCATTTTTTGGGCGACATGCTCGTTTTCTCTGAGAAAAAAAGGTTATCTGAACGAGCGGTCGCCCATTTTTTGGGCGACACGCTCGTTTTCTCTGAGAAAAAAAGGTTATCTGAACGAGCGGTCGCCCATTTTTTGGGCGACACGCTCGTTTTCTCTGAGAAAAAAGGTTATCTGAACGAGCGGTCGCCCATTTTTTGGGCGACCCGCTCGTTTTCTCTGAGCAACAAGGTTACCTAACCGAGCGACCGCCCATTTTTTTGGGCGACCCGCTCACTCCTTCTGACCACTTTTTCGATGATGTTTTCCGCATGTTTCAGATGGATTCCAGCGACCGTTGGAGGAGGATACGGAAATACATTTCAGATACAATATCGGAGTTACAAGACTTCAAGCCACAAAACGCCCACTTTTCAAGCCTCGTGGATGAAATCCGAGTTGACGCCGAACAAGAACACGGGGATCCAATCCCGTTTCAACCCCAATCCAACGAGGAGACAATCCTTCTACACCAAATCCATCAGAGGGGGATTAAGGCTTCAAAATTCGTATACCATGGCATTCAACCAAAGCAACTCTATGAGAGGATCGAGGGGATATTCCAACTCGCCGGATGGGAACGTCTATTCCGCGCCAACCCCCGCACCTACCATTCATTGACAACAGAATTTGCGTGCACTTTCCAATGCTTCATCCCAAGGAATGCCAATCCTCGCAATGGCTACATCGGATTTCGTTTAGAAGGGCACCAATACTATCTCAAGATGGAGCAACTCGCTCAAATTTTGGGCGTTCAAGCGGGCAGCACGGCAGCAATCCCAAAGATAACAATCGCCAAGGCTAGAAAATTCTGGACACAAATAGCAGCTGCACACTTCACCCCTTGGGAACTCGAAGCCTTCATGATACGACATCCCGCAGTCCGCTACCTTCAGCAATTCATGGCATCCACCCTATTTGCACGCGAGGATACACGAACCGTCTCCATCACGAAACTGAACATGCTCATGGAACCTCTCCACTTCATGCTGAACAACCGTCTAGAGGATGCGGACGTCGCGTCAAGGGTAGCACTGCATATGCACAAGGTAATCACTTCCACCACTGAGTCAATTTGTTTCGGAGGGATCGTAACCATGATTGCAGAGCGATTGGGCATCGATCTTAGAGCATATGCGCATGATTTCATCCACGGGGACAAGATCAACTATATGCATCTCTTGGAGAACAATTTTGTCAAGGAACAAAACGGGGACATATTATGGAGGTTCGTGGACGTCGAGAGTAGGCATCGATCATTCGACATGGCCTATTTTGTGCTACCCCCTCTTACCGAAGAAGGAATCCATTTTGAGGTCTCATCAGACCTCGGCACAGGCTCCGGACAAGAGTCCTCATCCCACGGGTCCTGCTAAAGGCCCGCTCGGTCCTCTCTCTTAACTCTCACTCCTTTGCATTCATTTTAGCTAACATCACATAGAACTGTAGTTCTCTCACATTGCATAGGTTTCACGGGCTTACGACATCCGCAAAAGAGAAATTAGAATGCAACTCCACCTCATCGGAAAAGGTAACACACTCACCCCCTTCATTCCATTCCTTATTTCTCCCTTGGAATCTCTCCACTAGACAAGATTCAACACCGTGGACGGTGTTTGATTCAAGTCTGGGGGGAGGAATGCACTAACGCACATCGTACCCATGAACCCTACACATCATGCATCATTTGCACTTAGAATCATGCATTCCTTAGTCTTGCCTTTTGTACATACTTGCATAGATCGTCATAAATAGGTTGCATATGTGCATATAGGTCTAGAAATGCATGCATACACTTGCATAAG
>NW_010966188.1:96971-99549 GCF_000463585.1 Tarenaya hassleriana
AAAACGGGCGACCGGAAGAAAAATGAGCGACCGCCCAAAATCAAAATCGGCCCAAAAAGGAAAAGCCCGTGTTTTGAGAAAAAAAACCTAATTTGGAACTGGGACAAAAAGGGGAGTTGGAGGAGAGAGAAGGGGGGCTACAGACTTTGGAGAAAAACCACCTTGGAGAGGAAGAAAAGAGGGATTTTGGAGATCAAGGAGGCTAGGAGAAGAAGAGGACCACCATTGAAGACCATCTTGAGCATTTCTTCTCCTTTTCCATGTTTCTTCATTTTGCTTTATGTTTTGAAACCCTAGTTATGGAGTAGTGACTTTGTTGTGGGTGAGGGATCCCCACTTTTGTATGGACACCTATGCTTATCTATGATGCTTTTGAGTTTTCTTCCATTGGTTTGATGTTTTGTGCTTAATGCTATTGATTTGGTTGAAACCCTAATTGATATGACTGTAGAACACATTGATCATAGGGATATGGGAATGATGTTTGGAACCAAATGTCAAATGAGTGAGTTTTTCACATGGGGAGATGGCTTAGCTTGCTTAGGGTTCATGATGGGATACATTAATGCATCTAGAGATCATTTGGATCATTGGGAAATGGGTGAATCGATTCTCTAGGTAGTGAGTTTAAGCTCGGGAGAGACAAGCTCTAGAGGAAGTGCTTGAAACCCCCAATTGGAAGATAAACCCATAGGTATTGTAGCATCACTAACCGTCCACGCGAATCTTGAGGGATCCCGAACCTACAACGCCCTAAATCATCGTTTTATAAACCGTTAATTTTACTTGCTTTCTTGTATTCCGACACCTAATACAAACCACACCTTTATTTGACCACCTAATCTAGCTTAGAGATAGATTAATACATCCTAGTCCTCGTGTTCGACCCCGGTACTACAACTACCGTATACTTGCGGATAGTGGTACGAATCGGGTATTAAATATAAGACTCGGTGCGTGCGCATCATCCAAACACATTTAGAGTGCATCCAAACATGTTTAGAGCGCTTCCAAACATACTTAGAATGCATCCAAACACACTTAGAGTGCGTCCAAACACGTTTAGAGTGCATCCAAACACTTTTAGAGTGCATCCAAACACACTTAGAGTGCGTCCAAACACGTTTAGAGTGTGTCCAAACACTTTTAGAGTGCATCCAAACATGTTTAGAGTGCATCAAAATATTTTTAGAGTGCGTCGAAACATGTTTAGAGTGCGTTGAAACATGTTTTGAGTGCAACAAAAGATGTTTAGAGTTCGTCGAAACATGTTTAGAGCACGTCAAAACATATTTAGAGTGCATCCAAACATGTTTAAAGTGCATCGACACATGTTTAGAGTGCATTCAAACATGTTAAGAGTGCGTCCAAATAGGTTTAGAGTGCATTAAAACATTTTTAGAGTGCGTCGAAACATATTTAGAGTACGTCGAAACATGTTTAGAGTTCGTCTAAACATGTTTTGAGTGCACCGAAACACGTTTAGAGTGCGTCCAAAAACATTTAGAATGCATCCAAACATGTTTAAAGTGCTTCAAAATATACTTAGAGTGCATCCAAACATGTTTAGAGAGCATCCAAACATGTTTAGAGTGCATCGAAACATTTTTAGAGTGCGTCGAAGCATGTTTAGAGTGCGTTTAAACATGTTTTGAGTGCAACAAAAGATGTTTAGAGTTCGTTGAAACATGTTTAGAGCACGTCAAAACATATTTAGAGCGCATCCAAACATGTTTAAAGTGCATTCAAACATGTTAAGAGTGCGTCCAAATAGGTTTAGAGTGCATTAAAACATTTTTATAGTGCGTCGAAACATATTTAGACAACGTCGAAACACGTTTAGACTTCTCTAAACATTTTTAGAGTGCGTCGAAACACGTTTAGAGTGCGTTCAAAAATATTTAGAATGCATCCAAACATGTTTAGAGTGCCTCAAAACATACTTAGAGTGCATCCAAACATTGGACACACTCTAAACGTGTTTGGACGCACTCTAAGTGTGTTTGGATGCACTCTAAGTATGTTTGGATGCACTCTAAACATGTTTCGGTGCACTCAAAACATGTTTAGACGAACTCTATACATGTTTCGACGTACTCTCAATATGTTTCGACGCAAATTAAAAATGTTTTAATGCACTCTAAACATGTTTGGACGCACTCTAAACATGTTTCGACGCACTTTAAACATATTTTAGTGCGCTCTGGATATGTTTTGACGTGCTCTAAACATGTTTCGACGAATTCTAAACATCTTTTGTTGCACTCAAAACATGTTTCAACGCACTCTAAACATGTTTCGACGCACTCTAAAAATATTTTGATGCACTCTAAACATGTTTGGATGCACTCTAAAACTGTTTGGACACACTCTAAACGTGTTTGGACGCACTCTAAGTGTGTTTGGATGCACTCTAAGTATGTTTGGATGCACTCTAAACGTGTTTGGACGCACTCTAAGTTTGTTTGGATGCATTCTAAGTATGTTTGAAAGCGCTCTAAACATGTTTCGATGCACTTTAAAAATGTTTGGATGCTCTCTAAGCATGTTTGGATGCACTCTAAGTATGTTTTGAGGC
>NW_010966188.1:101384-104614 GCF_000463585.1 Tarenaya hassleriana
TCCAAACATTTTTAGAGTGCATCGAAACATGTTTAGAGCGCTTCCAAACATACTTAGAATGCATCCAAACACACTTAGAGTGCGTCTAAACACGTTTAGAGTGCATCCAAACATACTTAGAGTGCATCCAAACACATTTAGAGTGCGTCCAAACACGTTTAGAGTGTGTCCAAACACTTTTAGAGTGCATCCAAACATGTTTAGAGTGCATCAAAACATTTTTAGAGTGCGTCGAAACATGTTTAGAGTGCGTTGAAACATTTTTAGAGTGCGTCAAAACATTTTTAGAGTGCGTCAAAACATATTCAGAGCGCATCCAAACATGTTTAAAGTGCGTCGACACATGTTTAGAGTTTTAGAGTGCGTCAAAACATTTTTAGAGTGCGTCAAAACATATTCAGAGCGCATCCAAACATGTTTAAAGTGCGTCGACACATGTTTAGAGTGCATTCAAACATGTTAAGAGTGCGTCCAAATAGGTTTAGAGTGCATTAAAACATTTTTAGAGTGCGTCGGAACATATTTAGATGACGTCGAAAGACGTTTAGACTTTGTCTAAACATTTTTAGAGTGCGTCGAAACACGTTTAGAGTGCGTTCAAAAATATTTAGAATGCATCCAAACATGTTTAGAGTGCCTCAAAACATACTTAGAGTGCATCCAAACATTTTTAGAGTGCGTCCAAACACTTTCAGAGTGCATCCAAACATGTTTACAGTGCATCGAAACATTTTTAGAGTGCGTCCAAACATTTTTAGAGTGCATCGAAACATGTTTAGAGTGCATCGAACAATGTTTAAAGTGCATTAAAATAGACTTAGAGTGCATCCAAATACTTTTAGAGTGCATCCAAACATGTTTAGAGTGCATCGAAATATTTTTAGAGTGCGTCGAAACATGTTTAGATTGCGTTGAAACATGTTTTGAGTGCAACAAAAGATGTTTAGAGTTCGTCGAAACATGTTTAGAGCACGTCAAAACATATTCAGAGCGCATCCAAACATGTTTAAAGTGCGTTGAAACATATTAAGAGTGCATACAAACATGATTAGAGTGCATTAAAACAATTTTAGAGTGCGTCAAAACATATTTAGAGTGCGTCGATACATGTTTAGAGTTCGTCTAAACATATTTTGAGGGCAATAAAACACGTTTAGAGTGCATCAAAACATGTTTAGAGTGCGTCAAAACATACTTAGAGTGCATCCAAACATTTTTAGAGAGCATCCAAACATTTTTAGAGTGTGTCGAAACAGGTTTAGAGCGCTTCCAAACATACTTAGAATGCATCCAAACACACTTAGAGTGCGTCCAAACACGTTTAGAATGCGTCCAAACACTTTCAAAGTGCATCCAAATATGTTTACAGTGCATCGAAACATTTTTAGAGTGCGTCGATGCATATTTAGAGTGCGTCGAAACATGTTTTGAGTGAATCGAAATATGTTTAAAGTGCATTAAAGTATACTTAGAGTGCATCCAAACACGTTTAGAGTGTGTCCAAACACTTTTAGAGTGCATCCAAACATGTTTAGAGTGCGTCGACACATTTTTAGAGTGCGTCGAAATATGTTTAGAGTGCGTTTAAACATGTTTTGAGTGCAACAAAAGATCTTTTGGAGTTCGTCGAACCATGTTTAGAGCACGTCAAAACATATTCAGAGCGCATCCAATCAAGGATTATATAGTTTCCTTACTTGGCACTACATGATCACGTGAAATATCTTTCCTTGCAAAGAGATTATATGTCCGTTGTAATTTATTTTTTTCTTGTTGATATCTTTAGAATTTAGGCTGTAAAATATGTACACATGTGAAATACTACAAGTGAATATCGAGGGACATTGTTCCCGTTTTATCATCTCTCTTTTTGTTTTTCTTTTGATTCTCTCTCAAATATCAAACACTCAATACTCCGAAATCTTCATGGTATCAGAGCATAAGATCTAGAGTACCTTGTCCTTTTCATTCCGCTGCGAAATCGAAGTATATTCCCTCTCATTTTGAGTATAACGAAGAGGAGCTACTCGATTATATTTTTCAGTTTTTTTATCCCTATTTGGCCATTCATTCAAGCCAAAAGGATGATTTTTCTTCAAGTGAATCGTTGGCCATTCATTCAAGTCACGGTTCACCAAATTTTTTCTTGTCTCTCTCGATCTTTTCATTTTCAAACCGAGAAAAATTTATTTGTCCTATCTCTTTATCACCAATATGTGTGAGTATTGCGATAGCGATTGTGAGTATGATGAGGTTTATGAAGAACCAGAATACATGGAGCATTGGGATGTCGAGGATGTCTTAGCCAAAATACCAAAGACTTTAAGAGAGACATTGGTGCAAAATGCCAATGCAAACAACATCGAGTTATGTATTGCTCTTCTTGAAGAATTATTTCGAACTAATGAGTTTTCTGAAATGATGCAAAAAGCACAGGTCGAAAACATTGAAGAGGCGAAAACAATGTATGGAGAACTACAAACCGATCAGCAAAACCATGACAAGGGTAGTGACCTAGATCATGTACTCTCGGAAGAAGAAGAAGGAAGAGAAACGAATGCGATTGAGAATGACCTCATAACGGAGGCAAAGAACCCCGAAGAAGAGGCATCACATCCATCTGAACTCATTCTGTTGGGTTTCCTGGGATCTCTAGAGCGAATCCTATTCCTAAGAGATCGATTCTAGGGTTTACGCAGCGGATGTAAAACAAAATTTAATAAAACCCTAGAACCATGCTTCTATGAATCGTAGAAACGTTAGAACGCTTATCTCAATAGATCCGGGGCCTGTATCAATTGAAGAATTCGTCTGATCACGAAAGGGAGGAAGAATACCTCGCCCTCTACGCGTATCCACACCTCGGGATGGATTCCAACGGTTGTAACTTGTCTGCTAGGACCCGAATTTGCTATCCGGTTTGATGCTTCAAGAAAACGAGACTTGGAACTCTTAGAACTCTTTGGATCTCACCAAAAGCTCTCCAAGTTCTGTGTCAGGCGGCTCTCAAAGTCTCTTCAACGATTAGGGTTTTAATCTCCTTCTTATAAGGTGATTTAACCCTAATTCGATCTAATTTCTGAAAAACCCGAAACCCGGAACGGACGGTCCAGAATTACACGTGGACCGTTCGTTCCAGTAAGCCAGAACGGACGGTTTGCTATCAACCGGACCGTCCGTTCTAACACTTAGAATGGACGGTCTGCGACTATTCGCGGACCGTCGGGGGG
>NW_010966188.1:104624-107939 GCF_000463585.1 Tarenaya hassleriana
TTTTTCGGTCGTTTTCTCGTGCGTTTCGTCCTTCCCTGCGTGTGTGACCCTGTAGGCTCATTCGATATAGCAGTATAACCCGAAATCTCTATTCCGGATATACAAGTCATAGGCGGTCTCTAGCAGGACACTATGACTACCTATCTCGAATAGAGTTTGTTCGTGATCTTACGAACGCCAGAGATGATTCCGGTTGATGATCCTTTTGTATCGCGATATCATATGTCGAACATAAGGCATGGACAAACCACCTTATCTGATTCGACTGCTTTCTCGTTCACTAAGTTCGACTGTCTGAAATAGACGACGTTCGTCTATAGTGCGGCCACACATTTCTACAGTCTCGCTCACATGAGGGACCCAACGATATCTCTCTCTTTTACAAGAGGTACAAATCCCATCTTGACTATCTACAATCCAGCACATGATTCGTTTCGTACCTGATACATGCCTTTATAGTCCTCCTGTTACGCAGGACGTTTGACGTATTCAAAGCACGCAACCCCTCATGTTGGATTCCGTAGATATCTCAGGTCTTAGGATCCAATCATGGAACCGCCATATGAGATTCAAGTCATGAAGCTAGTCCATGTGATAATCTCATGCGGGTCATTCCAGTATTCTGTTCTCCAACGAATACCTATGATTGTGATCGTATCCAATACCTATGATCATCTATATGATCATCAATCGCACATCATACTAGTCTTTATATATCATTATTCCCACAATGATACATGACTAGGGAGTTTAGTATTGTTCACAACAATACATGGATATCATTACACATCAAGTATGCCAAAACATGTAATGGATAAAACACTCATCCATAAACTCATAGAAAGTGTAAGTACATCAAATGTATCCAAATAAAGCTCATGTAGCAGTACATCATAGAGCATTAAACCAACACATTCCACATCTGAATATAATAAAAAATCCGACATGCTATTTAGGTAGACAACACATTGTCAATCACATCCTATGTGATACCTAGATGAGTATGAGATAATGATACGCTATCACTGCATGTTCCTCATCCACTCCTTACCATCAGGTCCAAGTCCGACTTGATAACTCAATTCAAGCTCAACCATATTCGAGCTATGAGAATCACGATTTCTCCATACTGCCTCAGCAAGATAATCAGGCACGCTCAGCTAGGGCATGACCCGTAACCATGACGATCGAGGCCTTGACAGTTGCTCTACTAATGGGCGGTAATAGCTTGAGATTAATCATGAGGAAGATGACAAAATTTCGGACTTGAGAAGTGTCTGAGGTCCAGTCCGGAGCTGACCAGAATCTCGTCCGCCGGACTGACCTTGGTCAGCTTCTCTAGTCCGCCGTTCTCTCCATTTTCGGAGAAATTCTGAGCTTGGTCCAGAGCTGACCAGATTTGGTCAGCTCCGGACCAACTCAGTCTGTTTCTCCTGCTCCGAGCTGACCAGGAATCGGACTCAGTTCAAAAACTGAGCTTGGTCCGGGGCTGACCAAACTTGGTCAGCTCCGGACCAACTCAGTCCGTTTCCTTGGTCCGGCTGACCTGGAATCGGAGCCCAGACTATCTGGTCTTGGTCCGGGGCTGACCAAACTTGGTCAGCTCCGGACCAACTCGGTCCTTTTCCTTGGTCAGTCCGCCGGTCTTCGTCTCAGACCCGTGTTGTTCTCGCCTGGTCCGCCGGACCAACTCTTGGTCCAGGGCTGACCAGCGAGAACTTTGGTCCTCCTGACCAAACACTCGGTCCGGAATCTGATCTGTCTGCTGGTCCGGCTGACCAACTCTTGGTCCGGCTGACCGCGGAAAATCAGATTCGGAACAGATTTTTCGGGCTTCGAAAATTAGGGTTTTGTCCCGGTTTCGACGCACCGTTAACCCGTCCCAGACTCCATACCATCCATGCATCATTCAACAATCACAAATATCATTAAACATGCATAGATTCAATGATTACATGCAATTTAACGATTAAATCATGCAATCATGCAACATGCACGGCGATATACAGAGAACCAGGCTCTGATACCACTGTTGTTGGTTATCTACGGGCTCTGATACCACTGGTGTAACCCTTTACAACGAGCTCGTCTTCCGACCCACCGTACACCAAAAACACATCCTTAGTCCTTCTCAAGTACTTCAGGATGTTCTTGACGGCGATCCAGTGTGACTCACCTGGATCTGACTGGTATCTACTCGTAATGCTCAACGCGTATGATACATCCGGTCGAGTACAAAGCATGGCATACATGATGGATCCAATTGCCGAAGCATATGGAATCCGATCCATGCGTTCTCGCTCATCAGGTGTCGTAGGACACTAATTCTTGCAGAGAACTGTGCCACTGCTCATCAGTAAGGTTCCTTTCTTGGAATCTTGTATCTTGAACCGTTTCAAGACCTTATCGATGTAAGTACTCTGACTCAATCCTAGAAGCCGCCTCGATCTATCTCTATAGATCTTTATGCCTAAAATATAGGTCGCTTCTCCTAGGTCCTTCATAGAAAACTGCGTTCCTAGCCAAGACTTAACGTCTTCCAAGGTAGGAACGTCATTCCCTATAAGAAGAATGTCATCTACGTACAGCACTAGAAAAACTACTGTGCTCCCACTGACCTTCTTGTAAACACACGGCTACAGAAGCCGAGTACATAGCTGCATCGGATGCTGTTGGGGATATCTACGGGTTCCTAGCATGCGATCATATCGATCTAGAGTTTGGTTTACTAGGTTTCATGCAGCGGAAGAAAGATCTAAACTTAGTCAAACGTCACACGCAACCAAACTCTCAAAACCCGAAAGATCGTGTATATCACCGAGAGAATCGTTACTTACCTCGTTCTCGATGAGACTTGAAGTTTATTTCGATCCGGGGCCTGTTCTAAATCACCAAGAGCTGAAAATACAGCTCCTCTACACGTATCCACACCGACGGGAAGGATTCCAAACGATTTGGAACGAATCTGCTAGGATTAGTGAAGAAAAGGGTAACTCAAGAGACGAGATCCAATCCCGGGACAATAGAAATCGAAGAGAACAGCTTCTCTAGGGTTCTAGGATGTTTCTCTGAGTTTTAGGTCGGCCTTTTTTAAGTTTGGACGAAACCCCAAACTTAAATAAGATTAGAAAACCCTAAAAACGAATATTTGGAAATTTTCCGGATCCCGGTCCGCCGGACCAGGAGCTTGGCGGACCAAGCTTAGTCCGAGGCCCACGGACCGGCTGACCTGAAGGCTTGGTTCGGCGGACCACGTGTGGTCAGCTCCGGACCAAGACCCTTCTTGGTCAGCTCAGTCCGACTTGCCTCAGTCTC
>NW_010966188.1:108203-109813 GCF_000463585.1 Tarenaya hassleriana
TGGTGTGTGACTCTGTAGGCCCATTCTAAGTGGTAGTGATTTTAGGAACCTTTCCCGAACCACAAGTCATGGTTAGCCTCTAGCAAGACGCCATGACCACCCATTTAGAATGGAGTTAGAGGTGATCTAACCGAGGCATTAACAGCTCAAATTCTGATCCTTTGTCTCACGATATCATAAGTTGAACAAGGGCATGGTTTGAGCCATCCTTCAAGTTCAACTGCTTTCTCGTCTTGGCAAACCGACTAGTAAAATAGATGCAACTTCATCTATAGCGTGGCCACGCGTTTTTATAGTCCGACTTCCACGAGAGGGCCCAGCGATATCTCTCCTGTTAAGGAGGTGACAAGTCCCATATTGCATATCTACTATCTCCATATGATTCGTGAACGTATCTGATCAACGCCGTTATAATCATCCGGTTAAAGACGACGTTTGACGCAGTCAAGACACGTCACTCCTCATATCAGATACTCTAGACATCTCAGGTATGAGGATCCATAAACGAACCGCTGTATGAGATTCAAGTCATGACTCTGTCCATATGACAATCTCATGCGGGTCATCCAGTCACTCGTTCACAACGAGTACCCATGATTGTGATCTACATCCAACGCGTTGATCACACCTCATCCTAGTCTTCATTCAACATTGTTCCCACAATGATGACTGACTAGGGAGTTTAGAATCATTCTCTAATGATTCAAGGATGCCGAAATACAACAAACATGCTAATCGTATAACGGATAAATAATGCATTCATAAATCAATGAATCAATACAAAGTCAAATGTCATATCATGGATCATCCTAGAGCATTACAACCAACATTCCAAGGTAGGAAAGTCATTCCTTATAAGAAGAATGTCATCTACGTACAGCACTAGAAAAACTACTGTTCTCCCACTGACCTTCTTGTAAACACACGGCTCGTCTTCGTTCTGTGAGAAACCAAACCTTTTTATTGTCTCATCAAAGCGAAGGTTCCAGCTCTTCGAAGCCTGCTTCAGTCCACAAATGGACCTCTGAAGCTTGCACACCATCCTCGAGTTCCTAGGATCGATAAAACCTTCGGGTTGTGTCATATACACATCCTCGGTCAAGTTCCCATTAAGAAACGCAGTCTTGACATCCATTTGCCATATCTCATAGTCGTAATATGCGGCTATATATGGCAAGCAGGATTCTGATGGACTTCAGCATAACTACAGGCGAAAAGGTCTCATCATAGTCAATACCATGAATCTGACGGAATCCTTTCGCCACAAGTCGTGCCTTATATGTGTGCACGTTGCCATCCATGTCGGTCTTCTTCTTGAAGATCCACTTACATCCGATGGGTTTTATCCCTTCAGATGCATCAACTAGAGTCCATACTTGGTTGTCTGACATGGATTACATCTCGGACTTCATAGCCTCACGCCATTTCTCGGAATCGGGACTCGCCATAGCCTCTGGGTATGTGGTAGGCTCGTCATGTTCTAATAACATGAGTTCCTCATTCCCAGTCACGAGAAATCCGTATCTCACAGACTCTTGGCGAATCCTGTCTGATCTCCGAGGTTCACTCGTCGAAGGTTGAGTCACAACCGGCAGTGAAACAGGTTGAAC
>NW_010966188.1:111612-117699 GCF_000463585.1 Tarenaya hassleriana
CAATTACGCTTCCAGTGTCCAGACACTCTGCAGTAATGACAGTCACCCTTATCGGGTTTATGTTTAGATGTAGAGGCAACTTTTGCCTTCTTCGCCGCCTTCTTTTTGGCTTTGCCCCGTCGCTTCTTTCTAGGGTTTTTCTCAACAGCAAGCACAGTCTTGGGCACCACAATATCCTGCTCGGCCGATTTCAGCATCCCATGTAGTTCGGCTAAGCTCTTAGTCATCCCATGCATATGGTACTGCATCACGAACTGGTTATAGTCCTCGGGTAATGACATCAGGATCAAGTCTGCAACCAAGTCACCATCGAGCTTCACTCCCATACGCTCAAGTTCCTCAACAAGAGCTTGCATGTTGAGGACGTGGGTGTTGACAGAGCTGCCTCTCGGCATCTCCGTCTTTACTAGAGCTTTTAGCGTCTTGTACTTTTCAGTACGCGCTAGCTCCTGAAACATGGTCTTGAGCTGATTGATCATATCAAACACATTCTTCCCTTCAAACTGCCTCTGCAGATTCGGGGCCATGCTTCCCAACATGAGACAGAAGATCTCATTGTCTCAGTCTGATGCTTCAACCAAGCATCCTTGACGGCTCTCGTGGTATTGGCCGCAGGCTCTAGTGGAAGAGCCCCTTCCAGGACGTACGACTTCTTATCGTGCTTGAGAACAATTCTCAAGTTACGATACCAGTCCAATAAGTTCGTCCCGATCCATTTATCCTTCTCAAGGATAGATCGCATCGTCAAACTCGGTACGCTACCGGTTGACGCCATGTCCTACAAAAGAGACAAAAACAGAACGAACAATACAAAATGCAGATTCTATCAATGATCTACTACCATCTAGTCCATCATCAATCAACGTCAACATATCCATGATCTACTACCAGCTAGTCCATCATCAACCAATGACAACATAGATGCAAACACAAGCTATATTACCATAAAGAAAACTAACCCTACAATAATTTTCTATATGGGACTAATTAACATCCGTATTTCACACAAGAATAAATTGTTACACTTATCCTTATGTTATTTAGGTAGACATCTAATGTCAATCACATCCAATGTGATTCTTAGATCTTTTATGAGACTATGATATCGAATATCATTGCATACTCGTCTCATCTGTACCATCAAGTCTCAAGTCAAACCTGACGACTAAACCTAAGGTAAACCATATTCAAGCTGTGGGAACCACGATTTCCCACCCTGCCTCACAAAGATAATCTGCCACGCTCAGCTTTGGCATGACCCGTGTTACGGATGATCGATGCCTTGACAGGCGCTCTAATAATGGGAGGTACACGCTTAGCATTACATAAATAAGGGATTTTCGAAACCACACTTAAAATCAAGCTACTACTTTCAAGCTATGAGAACCACCAGTTCTCCATCTTGCCTCACCAAGATAATACGGCACACCCAACTTTGGCATGGCCCATGACACGTACGATCGAGGCCTTGACAAGTGCTTTACTCATAGAGCTCCTAGACCTAACCGGTTTCTGTGCAATGATTAAAATAATCCGAATAGACCATCCATTCGATAATGTAATCCCAATCTCGAAGCTCCCACTCAATCAAGCATATCCCATATCTTGATCAAGTTACATGCATTCATTCACTATAGACCATCCATAAGAATGAATCATGTCTATTTGAGTTACAGTTTATCAGATTAAGCAACGATTGCATAATCGGACCTAGAAAACGAAAAATTTCGGAATCTATACCTTGGACCGTCCATTCCGGATGCAGAACGGACGTTCCAGGCTTGGCAGAATGGACTGTCTCAACTACAAGAGTCGGAATGGACGTTCCACGCCGAGACAAGCCAGAACGGACGTTCCAGGCTTGCAGAACGGACGCTCTGAGCTGACCGGAACGGACGGTCCATGACAGTAGAACGGACGTCCACTCTCAGTCACAGAACGGACGTTCCAGACCCTTCGGTCTCACCTCAGTCCGCCACCTCTGGACCGTCCGTTCCAGACAGGCCAGAACGGATGGTCTAGGGTAGGACTATGTGATCAGATTACGTTCTCTGACATTCTTGGCTCCGATCATACCTGAAACCGATCTGAATTCACCTGTGGACCCAAAATTCAAACTCTTGCACTCTATGCAACATGAAACATGCCATATACACTAGATTCAATCATCAAACATGCATAGAAATCAAAGCAAACATGGATTCAAACGATTAAAATCATAAACTTGCGTGATTGGGTTCTACGAAATCAAAACAGAGCAACCAGACTCTGATACCACTTTTGGGTTTCCTGGGTCTCTAGAGCGAATCCTATTCCTAAGAGATCGATTCTAGGGTTTGCGCAGCGGATGTAAAACAAAATTTAATAAAACCCTAGAACCATGCTTCTATGAATCGTAGAAACGTTAGAACGCTTACCTCAATCGATCCGGGGCCTGTATCAATTGAAGAATTCGTCTGATCACGAAATGGAGGAAGAATACTTCGTACTCTACACGTGTCCACACCTCGGGATGGATTCCAATGGTTGGAACTTGTCTGCTAGGACCCGAATCTGCTATCCGGTTTGATGCTTCAAGAAAACGAGACTTGGAACTCTTAGAACTCTTTGGATCTCACCAAAAGCTCTCCAAGTTTTGTGCCAGGCGACTCTCAAAGTCTCTTCAACGATTAGGGTTTTAATCTCCTTCTTATAAGGTGATTTAACTCTAATTCGGTCTAATTTCCGAAAAACCCGAAACCCGAAACGGACGGTCCAGAATTACACGTGGATCGTCCGTTCCAGTAAGCCAGAACGGACGGTCTGCGACTATTTGCGGACCGTCGGGTCTGGACGTGGCGGACCGTCCATTCAGGACTTCTAGTCCGTCCGTTCCAGACCCTTCCGTCTTGGTTTTTCGGTCGTTTTCTCGTGCGTTTCGTCCTTCCCTGTATGTGTGACCCTGTAGGCTCATTCGATATAGCAGTATAACCCGAAATCTCTATTCCGGATATACAAGTCATAGGCGGTCTCTAGCAAGACACTATGACTACCTATCTCGAATAGAGTTTGTTCGTGATCTTTACGAACGCCAGAGATGATTCCGGTTGATGATCCTTTTGTATCATGATATCATATGTCGAACATAAGGCATGGATAAGCCACCTTATCTGATTCGACTGCTTTCTCGTTCACTGAGTTCCACTGTCTGAAATAGACGACGTTCGTCTATAGTGCGGCCACACATTTCTACAGTCTCGCTCACACGAGGGGCCCAGCGATATCTCTCTCTTTTACGAGAGGTACAAATCCCGTCTTGACTATCTACAATCCAGCACATGATTCGTTTCGTACCTGATACACGCCTTTATAGTCCTCCTGTTATGCAGGACGTTTGACGTATTCAAAGCACGCAACTCCTCATGTTGGATTCTGTAGATATCTCAGGTCTTAGGATCCAATCATGGAACCGCCATATGAGATTCAAGTCATGACGCTAGTCCATGTGACAATCTCATGCGAGTCATTCCAGTATTCTGTTCTCCAACGAATACCTATGATTGTTATCATATCCAATACCTATGATCATCTATATGATCATGAATCACACATCATACTAGTCTTTATATATCATTATTCCCACAATGATACATGACTAGGGAGTTTAGTATTGTTCACAACAATACATGGATATCATTACACATCAAGTATGCCAAAACATGTAATGAATAAAACACCCATCCATAAACTCATAGAAAGTGTAAGTACATCAAATGTATCCAAATAAAGCTCATGTAGCAGTACATCATAGAGCACTAAACCAACACATTCCACATCTGAATATAATAAAAAAATCCGAGCATCCCCTTCGCATGGAGAAAAACCAAGTTTGTAGTATCTTTTATTCTCCTCACTTTCGATTTTTGTGTTTCAAGTGATATGTTTGGTGTTTTTAGTGATTATGTCCAGAAAATACAACAAATAATCATGCGATGTCAAGGTGTCGAGAAACTCACGAGTGAGGGGGAATGGCATGATACACTCCTAAACTTCTCTTCCGAAAAAGGTATATCCGAACACAACTTGTTAGCATCACCTATGAGTTTTAATAACTCTAGGCATGGTATCTTCAATAATTTTGTTTTTGATCCCGGTGAAAATGAGTTTGTATTGCATGACGTAAATGATTTCATATATATTAGGAGTATGATTAAATTTATTTGTGATATCAATAAAAACCTAGATGAAATATTTGAAACTCTTTGTAAAAACTCATATCACCAAATGTTAGCATATAAACTTGAGTTTAAACATATTATGGGTCTTTTCTTACTCTTATTTGATTATAATCATATCCTATCGTTACATTCATTTTTCTTTATTCAACGGAGTGCCATGGCCTCCCTTGCGGTTTCTAATGATTTTGTTGAGTGTAATAAGAACATAAATTCAAATTTAGGACATAATGGAAGTATGGAATCAAATGGACTTTTGAAGACCGAGCAATACATTCTCTTGACAAGATTAGCTTTTTGAAATTTCTCCAAACTAATCTTGAGGGGGAATGTTGAAGATAATATAATGGAAGTTCATAATAAAGAGAACGAGGACAATGCGATTGAAGTGACCAAGGGAATGTTAAAGGAAAGTGGCGTGCAAATCACATGACAAGGATGATGGCGTGGCGAATAAATAAGGATCCTAGAGAAATCACTAAGAATGATGTTGGTCAATGGAGACAATTCACAAACTTTGCTTATGTGTCAATTGCACATACAATCAAGGATTATATAGTTTCCTTACTTGGCACTACATGATCACGTGAAATATCTTTCCTTGCAAAGAGATTATATGTCCGCTGTAATTTATTTTTTCCTTGTTGATATCTTTAGAATTTAGGCTATAAAATATGTACACATACATGTGAAATACTACAAGTGAATAACGAGGGACATTGTTCCCGTTTTATCATCTCTCTTTTTGTTTTTCTTTTGATTCTCTCTCAAATATCAAACACTCAATACTCAGAAATCTTCATAGAGCACGTCAAAACATATTCAGAGTGTATCCAAACATGTTTAAAGTGCGTCGAAACATATTAAAAGTGCATACAAACATGATTAGAGTGCATTAAAACATTTTTAGAATGCGTGAAACATATTTAGAGTGTGTTGAAACATGTTTAGAGTTCGTCTAAACATGTTTTGAGGACACCAAAACACGTTTAGAGTGCATCCAAATACATTAAGAATGCATCAAAGCATGTTTAGAGTACGTCAAAACATACTTAGAGTGCATCCAAACATGTTTAGAGAGCATCCAAACATTTTTACAGTGCGTCGAAACATGTTTAGAGTGCATCCAAATAGACATAGAGTGCATCCAAACACATTTAGAGTGCGTCCAAACACATTTAGAGTGCATCCAAACATGTTTAGAGTGCGTCAAAACATACTTAGAGTGCATCCAAAAACATTTAGAGTGCATCCAAACATGTTTAGAGAGCATCCAAATATTTTTAGAGTGCGTCGAAACATGTTTAGAGTGCATCCAAACATACTTAGAGTGCATCCAACCACGTTTAGAGTGCGTCCAAATACGTTTAGAGTGCGTCCAAACACTTTTAGAGTGCATCCAAACACGTTTAGAGTGCGTCCAAACACGTTTAGAGTACGTCGAAACATGTTTAGAGTGCATCCAAACACGTATAGAGTGCGTCCAAACACGTATAGAGTGCGTCCAAACACGTTTAGAATGTGTCCAAACACATTTAGAATGCGTCTAAACGCTTTTAGAGTGCATCCAAACATGTTTAGAGTGTATCGAAACATTTTCATCAAAACACGTTTAGAGTGCGTTGATACGTGTGTACCGAGTCTAAAATATATAACCCGATTCACAACTCACCGCAAGGATACGGATCGTCGTAACACGGGGTCGAACACGAGGACCGGTTGCTAAATCCAAATCTAGATCGAAAAGAGATCAAAGCAAGCAAGCAAGTAATGATGGAAGTGTGTGGAATCTATAGAAAACGAAATAAGAAAGCAATATAAACGAGTAACCTATCAAACAAGGATGACTACGGGTATCGGGATCGTATTCGCG
>NW_010966189.1:0-921 GCF_000463585.1 Tarenaya hassleriana
TCTCGTCTGGCCCAACACGTCAAACTCCTTGTAAACTCTTTCGGTGATCGATTTTTTCCACTGAAAAGTTTGCTAGAAAAAGAAATACACATATTAGAACTAATTTAATAATTAGATTATAACGAATTAATATTATATTTTAATACTTACAATAAAAGATAGCCACCACTGTCGGCGAATGTGGTCTGGAGCTACAGTCCAAAAATAATACAGCTGAGGCATACGAGCTGTAATTATTCTAGTTAGAGTGCTTTTTATCTGATCATCATTAACTCCAAACCTACATAACATAAACATATTAGTTAGTAAATTCAATAAAATAAAAATAAAAATATTATAATTATACCATAATCCATCATCGCGATCAGGATCGATGATGGAAACGGTGCGACTATCGAAAGCATCCAGTGTTGCCTCGAGCATCGTATCCTCGTTGAACACGGGCGATGCATCAGGAGGAAGTGGCAACTGTGATGGTGGTGGAGGTGGGGGTGGAGGCGCACCAGCAGATCCCGCCAATAATCCTCCGCCTCGATGAAACCTGGTAGCAAACTATAATAATATATTTAATTAGTTAACCATTATCATTATATGTAATATAACTGCAAATTTAAAAATTAAAAAATATAAATAAATGCAAAAAATATAAAAAAAATTATACCATGTTTCTGTGTCTCTCTGCGAATCCCTCTGAGTTTTTTTTTGCGTTTTTTGTTTTGAGATTGAGATTGGAATAAGGGAAAAGAAAAGCGCTGGCAGATTTATAGACGAGATCAACGGACGTCCGTTGATATATGGTGATCAACGGGAATCCGTTGATATTTTCCAGATTTCAAGACGTTCTGATTGACGGATAAACGTATTCCGTGGAAATTTGCTACGGACATCTGTTGATATATGGCTGCATTTAATTGCAGATCT
>NW_010966190.1:0-920 GCF_000463585.1 Tarenaya hassleriana
CAAATATTTGTTTGAAATGCATATTTATATTTTTTTATACGTTTTCAAATTTCAACTATTACGGTTAGCGCACGATCAAAAGGCATATTAATGAACAGACAGGAAACCAATAGGAGGGTCCCCAAGCAAAACAGCTTCGAAGTTTCCTCTGCATTGTGTCGAGCAACGACACTACCGATCTATATTCAAAGGATGCAACACAGAAAACATCATAAGTACAATCAAAGTGTGTGCCTTCAGTAAGAACGTTTCAAATTCTTCAAATACCAATTATACCTCACGTCCGATCACGGTGGCAATCTCTGCATCTGTCTTGAGATGTTCCAGCAAACCAGTGTATACCACTATCTTCCCAGAAGACGAGCAATATGCATTAGCGTTCGGTCCTTTAACCACGAGAACTTCCCAATTCAACCCCTCGAGGTGAGAAATCCCGGGTTGTGATCCTTTCTCTTTACCCTTCTTCTTGCTTTGCTGAATCCATATATCATCCATAATCTCTTCTTCTTCAGACAACTTCAATCCACTCAATGTCCCTTTGCACAGGTCTCACTTGGTGGTGTCATTGCTGTATCCTTGAATACACTATCGTTGTCCATAGAGATACTATCCATGGACCCATACCGCACACACTCCAGGCTCAAACTTCTCTGCAACCCTTCGATGATATCCTTCACGACCGATTTAACCCTAATGCTCTCAGGGTGATCCGCAGGGCGTATTTTCCCCTTGGACTCGGATTTTATCATCTGAAACTTAGATTCTCCAACCCATTTTTCGATCGATTTCGACCAAAGAACGAAATGCCTCCGTTTCGTGTAAGGAACAGTCTCTAGATTCTTACAATACACAGTGACCATAATAGAAGACTATGTCTTTGGGTTATTTCCGGTTTAATTGGTTTAGTTTGGTTAAGTATT
>NW_010966191.1:0-919 GCF_000463585.1 Tarenaya hassleriana
TTTAAAATTTTGAAGAGCTTTGGTTTAACATATAAAATGTTTATTCTATTTCTATTTTTTTTAATTATTTTGAAAGACCTTGGACTTTTTCCGCCAATTAAGCGTCTTAAGATTCTAATTAATAATACGTAAACAATATTTTCTTTTATCTAGATTTAAATATTTTTTATTACAAATCTCGACCTCAATATAATGTTAGATATTACCGAATAGTTCATAGAATATGATCTCTCAATATCATAAAACAGATTTGAAAAATAAAATAAAATAAAACGATCTTTTTTTTATAAGAGGATAGATGGGCATTATATAAAAAATACCCTTACATATTTTCATATGTGTGGATGTTTTAATAATACAATAAAATTAAGCTTATAATATGAGCACTCCATCACCCATTATGACCAAAATATAATTTCAAAAATTTAAACGGCTTCGGGGATAGTTAGGACTTGTAGACTTTTTTTTTTCTCCCAAGTATGAAAAGTAGTATAATTAATATTTCTTTATATAAATATAGTAATTTCAAGTTCTGCGTAATATATTTTTTTATAATTTTATAGCAAATTAAAAGTAAAAATTTTGTTTTTGACGTAAAAATAACTATAGTTCAGAGTTTTTACGAAGATATATAAAACTTGTGTCCCATAACACGTTTCCAATTTTTAGAAGGTTTAATTTTTTGTGTGAGAACAAAATAGGAAAGTAACTATTTATTCGGCTTACCTTCACGTGCATGGAAAACATAATACACCGATTTATACCCAAAGACATTATTAAATGTACCAAATATTCAATATTTATAATTATTTTTTTTAATTTACGGTATATTTATTTTATTCCGTCTGTTGATTTCGTTTTCGTCCCGAAACTGTTGCGCATGGCATAGGCAGAATGGGTTATTTATCTTTTCAGGGCA
>NW_010966192.1:0-510 GCF_000463585.1 Tarenaya hassleriana
CTCTGTTTTGATTTCGTAGAACCCGATCACGCACGTTTTAGGATTTGAATTGTTTGAATCATGTTTGCTTTGATTTCTATGCATGTTTGATAATTGAATCTAGTGTAGATTGCATGTTTCATGTTGCATAGAGTGCAGGACTTCGAATTTTGGGTTCACAGGAGAATTCGGATCAGTTTCGGGTCTGAACGGGGCCGAGAACGCGAAAAACGTGATCTGATCACGTGACCAAACCCTAGACCGTCCGTTCTGGTTTACCAGACCGGACGGACCAAGGGTGACGGACTGAGGATAGACCGAAAGGTCTGGACCGTCCGTTCTGAGACAGTGGACCGTTCGTTCCAGAATGTCTGGACCGTCCGGTCTGCAGAATCACATGGTCTGTCCGTTCTCAAACGTAGACCGTCCGTTCTACATCCAGAACGGGCGGTCCGAGATCCAGACTCCGAGAGTTTTCGTTTTCTGATCCGATTGTGCAATCGTTGCTTAATCTGATCAACTGTGACTCAA
>NW_010966193.1:0-917 GCF_000463585.1 Tarenaya hassleriana
TACGGAACCTAGTCCGGGCTTCGTCCGCTGCATTGGATGGAACGAAGTGCCGACGCAACTCCTCTTTGAATTGCGCCCAAGTGTCCACTCGTCGATCGCCTCTTTCTTGGTCCGCTAACACACGTCTCCACCAAAGCTGTGCTAAGTCTCGGAGATAAGTGGGAGCATGTCTCACACGTGAGTAGTCGTCCATGACACCAAGGCCATCGAAGTACTGTTCCATTGCAAAGATGTAGCCTTCAACCGCCGAGGCACTTCGGGTTCCGTTGAAGAACGTTGGTTCGGGAACCTTGAAGGCCGGGTGGTGATGAACTTGAGCCGGGGCTGGAGCAGGGGCTGGCTGAGCTATGTCCCTGTGCAACCTACACTCAAGTTTTAGTTCATTAATCAAATTACGCAGATTGGTTACCTCACGCTCGTGCGCTTCTCGCACAAGCCGGAAGTTCTCATCGTTCAAGCCTCGATCAATCCGTTGTTGTTGAGCCAAGTCCTCGAGCATCTCCTTGGTGTTCCCACCAATGGCTGAGATCTCTTGTTCTAGGTCATCCACACGCACGTCTTGATACTCGACAGCTCGGAGACGTTCATCCAAGCCCTCGAGCGTTAGCGTGGCTTGAGGGGCGTCCGCGGCTGCGTCCGCCAAGGCCTGGGCACGGGATCTCGTCATGCGGGGCTCCTCAGCCCTCCGTGCACCAGGGACGTGTCCCTCGGAGTGAGACTCAGAGGTCGGAACGTCGGTGTTGTTGGTGGTCCCGTTGCGAGCCATCTTCTCTCTCGTTCTCGGTGAGTGTTGCGGAAGCGATAGAGTGAATCAAGTCTGGTCCGTTTGTAAGCGAACCAGGCTCTGATACCACAATGTCACGGGGTTAGAAAGTGATCTAAGTCCCACGTGTGGCAGCCTTGGCTTGGGAAGGTCT
>NW_010966194.1:0-213 GCF_000463585.1 Tarenaya hassleriana
CACTTTGCGCCGCGTTTCCGTGCTTCATTTACTCCCGGTCCGCCGGACCAACACCTTAGTCCGGCGGACCGCGTGACCTAACACATTCGCCCAAGATGACGATGAGACCTTGTATGATGCTTGGGAGAGGTTCAAGGACCTGTGCGCAGTTTCTCGGACGGGACGGACGCAGTTTCTCGGACCTATGCGAGATTTCTCGGACCACCATGTGCG
>NW_010966195.1:0-537 GCF_000463585.1 Tarenaya hassleriana
CGGACCAGTGTTGGTCAGGGGCGGACCAGATGGACTGTTTTCTCCGATTCTCACCGAGTTTGTGCGTTATGCCCTCGGGGTCCTGCCAAAGTCAAGAAATAGTCCCGAAACCCTAGAATGGCTCTAGAAATGCCTAAGAATGCGTGGAAATCGTTTAGAAACCAAAGACATACTCGTATAAAATCCAGATAAAATCCGAGCCATCACTGATCACGAAAGGCAGGAAGAATACCTCGCCCTCTACACGTATCCACACTTCGGGATGGATTCCAACGCTTGGAACTTGTCTGCTAGGACTCGAATCCGCTATTCGGTTTGTGCTTTGAGAAAAACAGACTTTGATCACACTCTCAACCTTTTCGATCTCACCAAAAACTGTTAAAAGTGTTCTGAAGTCGGCTCACCTTATTAGGGTTTTTAATCTCCCTTTTATAAAGTGATTTAACCCTAATCCGGCTTAATTTCGGAAAAACTGAAGCCCGGAACGGACGGTCCAGAAATGCACGTGGACCGTCCGTTCCAGCACGTAGAACGGAC
>NW_010966196.1:0-589 GCF_000463585.1 Tarenaya hassleriana
AACCGTTTAGTACAAACGTTAACTCATTGGACGTGTGGCTACGTCCTTTGGCCAGCTTTGCTATTGTTGCTTCCAATTCTTGGAAAGGGATGTCATATATGTCACCTCCACACGCTGCATCAATCCAAGACCGAGTATCATCTTTCAACCCATGGATAAAGATGGATAGAAGGTAGTCTCTTTCCATTCTATGGTGAGGGCACATCATTTGATATTCCTTGAAGTGTTCCCATGCATCATGGAGATTCTCCCCATCCTCTTGCACAAAAGCATTAATCCGATTCCTCGCATGTTGAGTCTTGGTAGGGGAGTAGTATTCCATAAGGAATTGCTCTTACATCTCACCCCATGTCGAGATAGAGTTTGGCTCAAGAGTGTAGAGCCAATCTCTAGCTCTCTCCGTAAGCGAGTAGGGGAAAGTTTCGAGGAATACGTCTTCAAGAGTAATCCCCGGTCCCTTCTTGATTGCCTTACAATTCATCTTGAAGTTTGTAAGGTGAGCATTCGGATCCTCGTTTGGTCTCCCCCGAAAACTCATATTGTTGAGCATTTGAATACATTGCGGTAGGAGTTCAAAATCTTCTAGAGG
>NW_010966196.1:818-3502 GCF_000463585.1 Tarenaya hassleriana
TCAGCATTTCTTCGGCCATTCCCCACTGTCTTTGCTGTCTCCGAGCGAAACGCAGTGTTCTTTCTATTTCGGGGTCGAAGACGAGTTGATCTCTACCGGTGGTACTTCTTGTCATGCACCGAAGGAGCTGCGCACCAAAGAGACAAAACGAACCGAAAGTGCTGTGAAACGGTTATGGCACAAAGTAATCCAAACAAGAATCCAAGCAATGGTGATCTAGCAAAAATCTAGACTAACACGAAAACGCCTAGTCCCCGGTAACGGCGCCAAAAACTTGATGCGCACGCACTAAGTTATATATATTACCCGATTCGTACCACTATCCGCAAGTATACGGTAGTTGCAATAACGGGGTCGAACACGAGGACTAGGTTGTATTAGTCTATTCCTAAGCTAGATTGATGGTCAAATAAAAATGTGATTTGTGATGGGTATCGGAATGAAATTTCGCAAATAAAATTAACGGGGTTGCGAACAATGATTATAGGCGTTGTGGGTTCGGGATCCCTCAAGATTTGCATGGACGGTTGATGATACTACAATAACTACGGGTTTATCTTCCAAATGGGGGTTTCAAGCACTTTATCTAGAGTTTGTCTCTCCCGAGCTTAAACTCACTACCTAAGGATCGATTTATCCATTTCCCAATGATCTAAATGATCTCTAGATGCATTAATGTACCTTATCATGAACCCTAAGCAAGTTAAGCCATCTCCCAATGTGAATAACTCACTCATTTGATGTTTGGTTCCAAACATCATCCCCATATCCCTATGATCAATGTGTTCTAACATCTCACTGACAAAGATTTCGCCAAAGTTGATAGCATTAAGCACAAAACATCAAACCCATGGAAGAAAACTCATAAACATCATAGGTTAAGCATAGGTATCCATACAAAAGTGGGGATCCCTCACCCACAACAAAGTCACTACTCCATATCTAGGATTTCAAAACAGAAAGCAAAATGAGAAAACATAGAAAGGGAAAAGAGAAGCTCAAGATGGTTTTCAATGGTGGTCTCCTTCTTCTCCAAGTTTCCTAGGTCTCCAAATCTCCTTTTTCACTTCTCCAAGATGTTTTTCTTCAAGTTGGTCGAGTCCCCCTTCTTTCTCCTCAAACTCCCTCTTTTATGCAAGTGCAGCAGCTAGGTTTCTCCTCAAAAATCGGGCTTTTCCTTTTTGGGCCGGATTTAATAACGGGCGGTCGCTCATTTTTTCTTCAGGGTCGCCCGTTTTTGTCTTCAGGGTCGCCCGTTTTTTCTGATTCCGGGCGACCACTCGTTTGTTTGAGCGACCGCTCGTTCTTCGCAGCGCACGGTCGACCGCCTGATTTCTTGAGCGACCGCCTGTTCCCGTAATCTCAGCGTCGAGCGACCGCTCGTTTAAATGGGCGGGCCGCCCATTTTTTCTGAGCAAATTTTCGGGATGAATTCCGCCAATGGGCGACCGTTCGGCAGAATGAGCGGGCCGCCCATTTTTTCTGAGCCTTTCGGGTCTTCTCGATTATGCTCCTTTTCTGTGCCTTGTGCGTGAATGTCCTCGTTTGATCATCCTGCATGAAAAATGGAGCATACCCGGTCGTGGCAGTGCCAGGATCGGAGCTGATGTCAACCTCTGCTTCAACTCTCTGAAGCTCTCCTCGCACTCAGTCGTCCAGTCAAACCTGACGTTCTTCCCGGTCAGCTTCGTCAAAGGCCGAGCTATCTTGGCGAACCCTTCAACGAATCGCCGATAATAGCCAGCTAGTCCCAGAAAACTCCTGACTTCCGTCGCAGAAGTCGGAGACTGCCACTCCATGACGGCCTCGATCTTGGCTGGATCGATCTGAATACCCTGGGCTGATACCACATGTCCTAGGAACCCAATCTCCTGTAGCCAAAAGCTGCACTTGCTAAACTTAGCGTACAGCCGGTTCTCTCTCAGCCTCCACAATATCTTCCCAGATGCTCCTCATGCGTCTGCAGATCCGGTGAGTAGATGAGAAGGTCATCGATGAAGATGATGACAAACTCATCTAGATAGTCCATGAACACGCGGTTCATAAGTTGCATGAAAACTGCAGGCGCGTTCGTGAGCCCGAAAGGCATAACCACGAACTCGAACTGTCCATATCTCGTCCGGAACGCCGTCTTCTGCACGTCATCCTCTTTGACCCGAATCTGATGATATCCGGATCGCAAATCTACCTTCGAGAATCACTAGGCTCCCTGTAGCTGGTCCAGTAACTCATCAATCCTCGGTAACGGGTACCGATTCTTGATGGTTACCTGGTTGAGCCCCCGGTAATCAATGCACAAACGCATACTCCCATCCTTCTTCTTCACGAAGAGTACTGGTACTCCCCACGGTGAAACGCTAGGGCGGATGAAACCCTGTTCCACTAACTCATTCAGCTGTTTCTTCAGCTCGGCCATCTCCATAGGTGCCATCCGGTACGGAGCCTTGGAAATAGGCTCAGTACCCGGTAGCACGTCTATGCCGAAGTCAACCTCTCGACCAGGTGGTAATCCCGGTAGCTCATCGGGAAATACATCTGGGAATTCTCGGGCAACCGGCGTATCCTCCAGTCTCCTCTCTGACTCCTGTGTAGCCGTAATAACTACTATGAGATGATCGAGTCGGCTGCTGGCGCTCCTCTACCCCTGAACTCGAACCCTCCGTAATCGTCCGCAAACCAGATCG
>NW_010966196.1:3518-3737 GCF_000463585.1 Tarenaya hassleriana
ATGTAGGCCTGATATCTCATCAGCCAATCCATACCCAATATAATGTCGAATCCCCCGATGGGTACCACGATAAAATCTGCGGCTAATAGGCGACCGCAAACCTCGAGGGGCACCCCTCGCAGGATCCTATGCACTGCTAATGTCTCTTCCGAGGGTATACGCACGGTGAAATCGCTTCTCGGTTCGATCTCCCCTGTCTCTAGTCTCACTGCTACCTCC
>NW_010966196.1:3884-7135 GCF_000463585.1 Tarenaya hassleriana
GGCCGGTGGTCCCGTAGGCCTCGTCGGACAACGTGATGCAATGTGTCTGGGCTGGTCGCAACGATAACATACCTCTGGTCCCCTCGCCGCCAGTGGTGGTGGTGCACGAACAGCCGGCGCCTTGCCCTTGTCACGCGGATCGCTGGCCCGGATGTTCTTCCCCGATGAACACGTGCCGAAGCATTTCCTGAAAGGGCTCCGCTCACGAGTCTTCCCTTCCTTCTTCTCCCGCTCTCCACGCTCCACCTTCTCCAGCTGCGAAATGTATCGACTCAGCGTCGGGTACTCCTGGATCTCGATCTTCCTCCGTAGGTAAGGTCGGAGTCCAGCAATGAACTTTTGGATCCTCGACGCCTCGGTGGGTACCAGATGCCCTCCGTACATCAGTAGGCGGGTGAACTCCGTCTCGTACTCACTGACCGTCATGTCTCCCTGCTGCAACATGAGGAACTCGGTCATGCGGTACTAATGGTCCTGCCTCCGGAAATACTTCGCCTCGAACTCCTGTCGGAACTCCTCCCAGGTGAAACGGTGTCCCGCTGGTGCCTCCTGCACCACCTTCGCCCACCAATGTCGGGTGATGTACGCACGGAGGAGGTGTAGATAATCCGTGAACGATCACCGGCACTCTCGTGGAGGCACTCGAATTCGAACGACGGTTGGAGAAGGACCGAAAAGGATAGGGCTGTGGGACTTTGATCCAATACCCGGTACTCGTAGAGGCTCTCGAATTCGAATCGTAGTCAAGAGATGGATGGAGAACGAAGGATAGAGTCTCGGACAAACCAAGACAAGCCTCGGACAAACCAAGACGGGATTTCTCGGACAAACCGAGACAATGTCGGACACACCAACAAGAGGAGTAAAACTCAACTCGAAAATACTTCTTTCCAATATTCAAATCTGAGTTTTACATATGAAAAACACATATAAATAGTAGAAACTTCAACAACTCTTTTGTGATTAAATGCTAAACATGCAAGAGGGGTGGGAGCCTATGCATTTAATAAGGTAGGTGGGAAGAATATAGCTGTTGGAAAAGTTGCTTGCACTCCAAGAAGCTTCCCTTTTGTGTCTTGACTATTCTTGGCCGAAATTAAGGTTTGAGATGGAGAGGAGTTGAGTCTTGGCTGGTCCGATGAAGGTAAGCTTGCATTCTTCGACTCAAGGTTCGTTTAAGGCATGAGACGAACATGTTTGACGTGTTGTCGAAGAGTACGTGCTTTGGCTCGAGTTAACGGTGGTTCGGGTCGAGAATAGAAGTGTGCATGCTTCGGATTTTGTACAGCCATTCGTGACTCATCTCGGATGATGATCTCCTTGTGATCGGGTGGGACGTCATTCTCCGGTTGAGCTCCTACCTCCATGCGATCCGGTTGAGCTCCAAGTTTCGTAGGTTCCAAGCTTTCGTCCATGCTCCCGCTCCAAGCTATCATTAGCTCCATGCCTTCTTTTATCTCCAAGATATAGTTTGATGCATCGCTCGGGATTCCGAGGTCCTCATCATTCCCTCCCTCTTCTGGAGGTTTCGTCCTCGAAACTGTTTTGCCTACATCAAACGGGGCCAAGTCAGCATTAGTGAACATATAAGTTATGTCATACTTACCTTGGTCTTGGCGTGCTTCGAAAATTCCTAGCACTTTCTTTCGAGCCTTTCCCCGTTCGAAAGGTTTATCCTTTGTGAGGTCGATGTTGTGGTATTGAACCTTTTTCCGTCTGAAAGGTTTATTATCCCTATTCATATCCATGAGTCCGTGATTAGGACTAGGCATTTCATGCGGCCTTTGCGTTGGGAGGATAATCGAGTTTTCTGTCTTTTTCTCCCTGCAAACGTTCTCCTTCTGAGTTTGGAACACCTGTAAATCAAAGACATAATCTAGGGCAGCAAATATGTTAGTGCAACAAGTGTTCTTCCCGAGATGTTCGTAAAAATATTTCAAATTCCAAACCCCTTTTTCGGACGAAAATCGGGCTATGGCATCATTAAGACAAAAATCATAAACAAGAATATAAAGAGGAACGAAATTACCAGGGTTGCCTCCTAGCGGATAACCTATGAGACTTGTGTGGTTGTTTGGAGCATCGGGTACCATGTAGTCCTCATAACCATTGATCTTGATCATACGTTCTTGGGCGCTTGTTCCGAGATGTGGAGATTCTGTTATTGGAAGCACTGTGTAGTCCTTGCAGATTTTCTCCAATATCGCCTTGGACTTTTCAAGTACGTTTTCCTTCGGCTTCTCATCCTCGCTTTCTTTGGCATCATATTCCTTCTTGTTACTCGTGACGACGAATGCATTCGCCTTGACATATTGCCGCTCTTCACTCACATTTGCCAAACTTTTGGGTTTTGTTTCCGCCACAAAGCCGGGATTCTCGACCGTTTCTTTCTTTTCAGTCACGCTCTTGGTCTCCTTGTCAGATAAAACTTCGAAATCATCCTGAAGGTGCCTCGCCACAACCATCGCGATTGAGTTATATGCCTCGTTATCCTTGATGCTCACCTCTTGTCGGGTGGAACTTCCATTGGGTAAATGACTTTGGTTCCTACACTCCGAACACGGAACCTCAGAAGTAAAATAAGTACACGAGGAAGAAGTTTTGTTACCTCGTGTGTGGACTTCTCTTTTATATAAGATAGTTTCGTCCTTTCGAGCATCAAGATTTTGCGCCTTGATTGGGTCTCCGGTATCGGAAAAGTTTCCGTGTATAAGCGTTGGCGTTGGCATTCGTTGGCACCCATTCTTTGACAGCTTCTTGTTCATTTGTCGCTCTACTTGAATTGTCGTATGCACAAGATGTCTCAAGTCACGGTTACGTGTGGGTTTACCTTTCTAGCGATTCGGTCTTTCAAGCCCTCTAGAAAGTGTGCCATGAGATCTTCTTTATTGTCGTCGATTCTCAAGTAAGCAAGGAGTTGTTTAAATTCTCCAAAATAGTCCTCAACCGTCTTGTCTCCCTGCACGATGTTATCAAATTTATATTGTAATTCACGAAGACAATGTCGAGATACATACCTTTTTCGCATGAGGATTTTCATCTCCTTCCAAGTGGAAACCGGTTCATAATGTGCACGTCGTCGATTTCGTTCTTCTCGTTCCCACATACATACCTTTTTCGTATGAGTATTTTCATCTCCTTCCAAGTGGAAACCGGTTCATAATGTGCACGTCGTCGATTTCGTTCTTCTCGTTCCCACCACATGACGGCATCTTCGGCAAGATGGGCAGCCGCATAGTGAATCTTCCTTC
>NW_010966196.1:8755-9182 GCF_000463585.1 Tarenaya hassleriana
GTGTTGTTCTCGCCTGAATGATCTTAGGGTTTTAATTCACATAGACATATGGGATTTCCTAGAACTAATTCAATAAATAGAACAGGTATCACATCCATATGATGCGGTTGAGCTCCATGTTTCGTAGGTTCCAAGCTTTCGTCCATGCTCCCGCTCCAGGCTATCATTAGCTCCATGCGTTCTTTTATCTCCAAGATATAGTTTGATGCATCGCTCGGGATTCCGAGGTCCTCATCATCGGCCTTGGCCCGACAGGTGATGGCTCGCAATCATAGCCCGGTACTGGTACGGGCACTGCAGATACTCCAAGTCCTGAGCGATCTGGGTGAGCCACTCCTCCGCAGCTTCCGGTCTCACCAATCCCTCGAACCGCGGGGTATGCATCGCCCGCAGCTTCTTGACGATGGGGAGGTATCACTCCATGTCG
>NW_010966196.1:10067-10387 GCF_000463585.1 Tarenaya hassleriana
TCGTCTGCCGGATGCGCTAGGCGTAATCCTCGTGATCTAAAAAATGTAAACCACGAGGGCTAAGCACAACTGCTTAATGAGTAGCCCGGGTTGAACCCGGAAATCCCGTTCCCAACGAGAACGGTACAATCAACATTTCCATAAAGAAAAACACATGCAATAAGTAAAAACACGGTAAGCACGTAAATAGCAATCACAATCATGCCCGTATGGAGTCCACCATAGGGCTTAGCCGTATACCCTAGTCAAGTCCATGACCAGGGGCGAATCCACGCCCGTCACTCGCGTGACGTTGGCCATCGCATCGCATGCGATCGTGC
>NW_010966196.1:11794-14675 GCF_000463585.1 Tarenaya hassleriana
GGTTGGTCCGCCGCGGACCATTCCTGGTCCGGCGGACCAGCCCTGTTTTTTTTTCTTTTCTTTTTCCTTTTCTTCATTCTTTCTCGGTCCTTTCCGCACGTGACGATCCTCGTGCCTCTCCCCGATATTGTACCATCACTTTCGGTGATTTCGTGATATCTCTATTTAATTATTCATTTTTAATAATTAAATATTCAAATCAGGTTTCGGGGTATTACACTACGATCGGTGACCAGCTCTGATACCAATTGAAAAAGTTTGGACCCTCAAAGAGTAAAACGGAAAAACTAACCAGTTCTATTCACTTGAGAAAAAGTCAAGTACAACTCACTTTTTGTTGAAGCTACTCAACACCCAGATGAAACTCCCCCTGAGTTTCAACCCACTCTCGCAAAGAATTCTACCGATTAAAAACCTTACCAAACATAAACGCTCACCAAAGGAACGAAGATTTTTCCATTAGGTCTTCCCCTCAGATCCACGCCCAAACACTCACCAGAGAAAAGAGATTTGCCCAATCGGTCTCTCTCTCAAACCCACACTCACTCAAAAGTGAGTGCTCACTCACTAACACAAAAACTCTTTTAGTAAAATATGTTTTGCTCTCCGTGAGAACTGATATGAATTCGAATATATATATGCATATATACGTGTATATATATGTATATTAAGGAGGTATATATATACGTATAAATAAAAATATATATATATTTATATGAATTTGAATATATATATATATACATATATGTGTATATATATGTATATTAAGGAGGTGTATATATACGTATAAACAAATATTTTATATATTTATACATCTATATATGTATAAATATAGATATATTTTGTGTTTATATATTTTTATATATACAAATATGATGTGTGTATATATACACATATATGTATATGAATAAGTGTATATATATATATATATTAACCATATACATATACATAACAAATATATATATATATATATATATATATATATGAATTTGAATATGTATATATGTTATATGATATCAGAAGTTTAACTTGGAGGAGTTGGATGAGTTCTAATTAGAACTCCAGGGTTAAGGAGGATTGAGCTGGAACAGTGGAAGGATGGGTGACCTACTGGAAAGTGAGTTTCGGGATCGTGGTTTGGTCGGATCGGGTTGGTGTCGGGGTCGGGGTCGGGGTCGGGTCGGGAATATGTTTCAAATTTTTCGTTGGAAAATTCCAACGGAATGCGGTTGAAAATTCCGTTGGAAAATTCCAACGGATATCGGTTGGAAATTCCGTTGGATCCAACGGATTACGGTTGGAAATTCCGTTGGAATTTTTCAACCGAAATTGCGGTTGGAAATCCGTTGGAAAATTCCAATGGATGCCGGTTGGAAATCCGTGGAAAAATTCGTTGAAATTCCGTTGAAAATTCCAATGGTTTTCCAATGGACACCGAATTCTAACGACGAAATTCCAACGGATAAATCCGTTGGAAACGTTAATTTCCAACGGGTTTACCCGATGGAAATGACCATTTTTTTTGTAGTGTACGGGGAGCTTACACAAGAGGGAGATTATCAGGAAGCAAGAGATCGGAGTAGAAGACGGAGATCACGAAGCCGAGAAATCGACTAAGAGTTTCTTCCTTATTCTATTTTACGATGTCTTATTGTATGGATATAAACCTTGTCGTCTCGATGTTTAGCGAGTAATCCCATAGCTGTAGGTTAGGAATTTGCTATGTATGGATCTTTGGTTTTTAATTCCAGACCTTGTGGATTTAATTATTCTATTCAGTTTATTGAATTGTTCCTAATGCGTTTGATCTTGTTGGCCACTTGGTTGAATGATCTTAGGGTTTTAATTCACATAGACATATGGGATTTCCTAGAACTAATTCAATAAATAGAACAGGTATCACATCGGGAGATGGGTATTTGCCTAGGAATCATGATAGCGTTCGTTCATGCATCCAGAGTTTTAGACTATCGAATCGGGAGATTGGTAGGATTAAACCTGGATAGTGAGATTAGACTTGGAAGAGTTGATCTCTATCTTAGAGCTTGAATTCCGTGGATTGGATAGATAAACCACTACGTTTGCATCTTTTGAAAGATCCTTGCATGTAAAGCAATCCCGAGGCCTGTAGTACTCATCATTCATAGTTTTAAAACCGTTTTATCGCTTGCTTTGTTACCTTCTTACACTCATATTATTTTCTCTGGATCTAGACTTGGATTTAGATTTGATTCAGTTGTTTATTTGTCCCTGTGTTCGACACTAGCTACTACACACGATCCGTACACTTGCGGTTAATTGTTAAGTCTAGGAATATTATTACTTGATCATATTTCTGCACCTAGATTGACGACATCAAGTTTTTGGTGCCGTTGCCGGGGACAATTTAGGCAATAGGATTAGATCCTATTGTTGGGATATCTACGGGTTCCTAGCATGCGATCATATCGATCTAGGGTTTGGTTTACTAGGTTTCATGCAGCGGAAGAAAGATCTAAACCTAGTCAAACGTCACACGCAACCAAACTCGCAAAACCCGAAAGATCGTGTATATCACCGAGAGAATCGTTACTTACCTCGTTCTCGATGAGACTTGAAGTTTATTTCGATCCGGGGCCTGTTCTAAATCACCAAGAGCTGAAAGTACAGCTCCTCTACACGTATCCACACCGACGGGAAGGATTCCAAACGATTTGGAACGAATCTGCTAGGATTAGTGAAGAAAAGGGTAACTCAAGAGACCGAGATCCAATCCCGGAACAATAGAAATCGAAGAGAACAGCTTCTCTAGGGTTCTAGTATTGGATACGATCACAATCATAGGTATTCGTTGGAGAATGGAATACTGGATTGACCCGCATGAGATTGTCACATGGACTAG
>NW_010966196.1:16869-17383 GCF_000463585.1 Tarenaya hassleriana
TTGCTCTTAGCAAGACTCAGTGTCCAAAGACACAGGATGAGCAAGAGCGCATGAGTAGGATTCCATATGCCTCGGCAATTGGATCCATCATGTATGCCATGTTGTGTACTCGTCCAGATGTATCATATGCATTGAGCATGACTAGTAGCTAGAATATAGGCGGCTTCTCCTAAGTCCTTCATCGAAAAGACCGATCCTAGCCAGGATTTTACTCCTTGCAAGGTAGGAATGTCATTTCCGATGAGCAATATATCATCTACATAAAGCACAAGGAAGATTACTGCGCTCCCACTGACCTTCTTGTAAACGCATGGCTCATCTTCGTTTTGCAGGAAGCCAAACGTTTTGACTGTCTCGTCAAAACGAAGATTCCAGCTCCTTGAAGCCTGCTTCAGTCCATAAATGGATCTCTGAAGTTTGCATACCTTCCTCGGACTCTTAGGATCGACAAAACCCTCGGGTTATGTCATGTACACATCCTCGAGCAAATTCCCGTTAAGGAATGCGGTCTTGA
>NW_010966196.1:19021-19602 GCF_000463585.1 Tarenaya hassleriana
TGGTCAGCTCTGGCCCAACTCGGTCCTTTTCCTTGGTCAGTCCGCCGGTCTTCGTCTCGGACCCGTGTTGTTCTCGCCTGGTCCGCCAGACCAACTCTTGGTCCGGGGCTGACCAGCGAGAACTTTGGTCCTGCTGACCAAACACGCGGTCCAGAATCTGATCTGTCTGCTGGTCCGGCTGACCAACTCTTGGTCCGGCTGACCGCGGACAAATCAGATTCGGAACAGATTTTTCGGGCTTCGAAAATTAGGGTTTTATCCCGGTTTCGACGCACCGTTAACCCGTCCCAGACTCCATACCATCCATGCATCATTCAACAATCACAAATATCATTAAACATGCATAGATTCAATGATTACATGCAATTTAACGATTAAATCATGCAATCATGCAACAGGCACGGCGATATACAGAGAACCAGGCTCTGATACCACTGTTGGGTTATCTACGGGTTCCTAGCATGCGATCATATCGATCTAGGGTTTGGTTTACTAGGTTTCATGCAGCAGAAGAAAGATCTAAACCTAGTCAAACATCACACGCAACCAAACTCGCAGAACCCGAAAGATCGTGTATATCA
>NW_010966196.1:21242-24592 GCF_000463585.1 Tarenaya hassleriana
TGAGAAATCACTTAAGAAAAAGAAAAACAAAAAGATCAAGACTAGATAGGTGTTGGTTGTAATGCTCTAGGATGATCCATGATATGACATTTTACTTTGTATTGATTCATTGATTTATGAATACAATCTAGTCTTGATCTTTTTGTTTTTCTTTTTCTTAAGTGATTTCTCATGTTTTCTTCGTTTGTCTGTTGTTTTTCGTTTGTGCGCAGGATTCCCTAGTGCATGACCAGAAGTGTTGGGACATCAGACCTAGTGCCTTTTGATCCTGAACTTGAAAGGACCATTACACACATCCGTCGACAGCAGAGGCAAATGGAGAACGATCGAGATCTTGCTTTTCCCGGTGATGCCGAAGGCAATGTTGACTCAACTTTTGCTCAATACAACACGCCAAAACACACCAAGCTTATGGCCGGTATACGACTGCCGACCATCGATATGACTCGTTTTGAGCTGAACCCGACTACCATTCAGATGCTTAGTAATAATTCCTTCCGGGGTAGGCCAAATGAAGATCCGAACGCACATCTTACGCGCTTCAAGATGATGTGTCGCTCGATCAAAAGAGAGGCCAGGGTGACGGACGATGACCTCCGTCTACTCGCTTTTCCCTGGACTCTCATGGATGCTGCACTGGAATGGCTATACGACTTAACACCTGATACCATCCATACTTGGGATCAATTGGAAGTTCAGTTCATGTCTAAATTCTTTCCAACCCATCGCACTCAAGCAACTCTCTCCGGTATACATTCGTTTAAGCAGGATCAAAGGGAGAGTTTACACGATGCTTGGAGAAGATACAAAGGATATCAGAAATCATGCCCTCATCATGGACTTGACAAGAATTATCCGATCAACACTTTCTTCCGAGGGCTCCGCAACGATACCAAGACTTTGATCCGCGCCTCCTGCGGCGGCAGCATCCAAAATAAGTCATTCACAGAGTTTGAACAACACATTGAGATGATGGCTCAAGAGGAAGACGTTCCCAGTGAATATTCTCGCGATATACCAAAGAGAGAAGGCGACCCCAGCTTGAAGATGGTGATTGATCAGTTGGCAGCACTTAATGCTAAATTTGCAAACGCCAACCTGATTTCCACCACAGATGCTCCTACACTCCCCCAAGATGATCTCGGCATGTATGCAGTGGAAGAGAGAACCGAAGATCTCAACTACGTGAACAACAACACCTACACGAACTCATATAATCCAGGGTGGAGGAATCATCCTAATCTTTCTTACAAGTCCAACAACGTCGAGAATCCTACACCAAATAACCCGAGGGCATCTCACAATCCGAATCAGAGGATTCCACCCGGTTTTGCTTTTTAATCCAGGGGTCCTAATCAGAACTCCAACTACAGAGCTCCGGGGCAGGCCTACAACAATCCCACGCCTTCTGGTAATCATGACCTTTCTCAAGATACATATGCTCTTATTCAGCAACTCATGCAAGAACAGGCAAAGACGACTCAGGAGTTCTGCACTCAATTCGCGAGCATTGATGCCCATTTTAAGCTCGTAGACAATCAGATTGCCTAGTTGGCAGCGGATTCTCAAAGACCGTCTGGCGCCCTTCCAACTCACCGTCCTTCTCAGACTTCGTGTTTCATTGATTTTATTTGCTCGAGGACGAGCAAAGATTTAAGTCTGGGGGGATTTGATGGCTCGGATTTTATCTGGATTTTATACCGAGTATGCCTTTGGTTTCTAAACGGTTTTCATACATACTAGGCATATTAGAGCCATCTTTAGGTCTCCGGGACTAGGTTTTAATCATTGCAGGAACTCGAGGGTTTTCGGGACGAAACGGAGAAGACAGAAGCAGAATTCCCCAGATTTTGGGCCTGGAACGGACGGACTAGAATACAACGCAGAACGGACGGTCTAGAGGTCAGAACGGACGGTCTATGGGTCAGAACAGACGGTCTACAGGTCAGAACGGACGGTCTACCTCTGCAGAACGGACGGTCTGATGAGCCAAAGACGAACCGAGCCAGCAAAAATCGAAGCCTGGTCCGGGGCTGACCAGTTCTGGTCAGCCGAACCAGGACCACGAGTCTCCTCAGTCCGCCAGCGGACTCCGAGCCGAACGCCCTTGACCAGCCCCGAAGAACTACTGGTCCGGAGATGACCATTCCAGGTCCGCCGGACCAGTACGCCGTTGCCCCCCCTCCTTGGTCCGCCTCTCGCCTGCCCCGGTCCGCCGAGCCTAGCCCACTGAAGACCTGGTCCGGAGCTGACCAGGTTTGGTCAGCCGGACCAGGACCACTTTGCGTCGCGGTCCGCCTTTTCATTTACTCCCGGTCCGCCGGACCAATTTGGTCCGGCGGACCGCGTGACCTGGAACTGAATTAAGTCCGATTTTTCAGACTTTTGAGAGGGGGCTCAATTTGGAAACGCAAGAGGCGGCGATTTTCTCTCCTCCAAAAGACCTAGGGCCGAATTCTTGAGGGAGAAACAAGGAGATTTGCCTTGGATTAAAGATTGAAGATTTCTTGAGCATCTCTCTACTCTCTTTATGATTTCTGCACTTTACCCTTGTTTTGCTTTGCTTTTGAACATGGGTTATGAGTAGTTAGATAGTTATGGGTTGAGGGTGAATCCTCATGTGAGGATGTGTGAACTCACTTGATGAATTTATGTTTATACTTTGATTAGACCTTCATTTCATTCAATGGGTGATTTCTATGATTATTTTCTATATCCCTCTTTGATTGAATCTCTTTGGAGACTTAGGATTCATGAGTAGATGGATTGCCATTGAATGAAAACGAACGCTTTGGATTGATGAATGGATTTTAATGCTCTCTTGGGATGAAAATCCCTTGAGTTGATTTTAGAGTCTTGGTTTCCATGGAGACATGACACCTCGACTCCTTGATGCATTCATTCAATAGGGTTGTGATTGAAAACGAAGAAATTCGGTTCAATCCAACCTAGGATTTTGACAAGAGAGTTCAATGCACTCAAGATTCCATTCCAAGTTACGAAAGTAGATGGAATGTCCTCTTGGATAGCGGGCATTTAGCTTGAGAGAGCAAATCCCGATCTTTATCTTGGAATCCCCAATTTCAAAGGAAGTATGAAATAGATTCTCAATATTTAACACATCCCGCATGTTGGTGAACCCCGAAATCCATAACCCATGGCCATTTGTTTTTCCCTTTTTGAATTATTGCTTGCTTTGATTTTATTTCTCTCATTTAATTTTCTACAACTTTCAAAACTACAAAACAATCATCAACTTTATTTTTACCATTTTCCTAGTGTTAGTCGACTCCTAGCTTAACCGCTTAAGTCCTTGTGTTCGACCCCGGTACTACGACATCCGTATACTT
>NW_010966196.1:44111-51106 GCF_000463585.1 Tarenaya hassleriana
AACTCTCTCTTCAAGAAAGATCCATTCCGAGCAACAAACACTTTGTTCTCAGATGGGTTGTAGAACCAGTACCCTTTAGTTTCCTTAGGGTAACCCACAAATATGCATTTATCAGACTTGGCGGATAGCTTATCAGAAGCAAGACGTTTCACGTAAACGTCACATCCCCAAATCTTCATGAATGCTAACCTGGGACGCTTCCCAGTCCATATCTCATATGGAGTCTTCTGAACCGACTTTGTTGGACAGTTGTTCAGTATAAGCGCTGTTGTTTCCAAAGCATATCCCCAGAAGGATTTAGGAAGATCGACCTGACTCATCATAGACCGTACCATATCTAATAGGGTCCGGTTCCTCCTCTCAGACACGCCATTCCACTGTGGCGTTTCAGGTGGAGTCAGCTGTGAGACAATCCCACAATCTGCCAGATAGTCAGTGAACTCTTGGCTCATATACTCGCCACCTCGATCAGATCGAAGCAACTTGATCGTCTTGCCAAGTTGGTTCTGTACCTCGTTTCTGAAAATCTTGAACAATTCAAGCGTTTCAGACTTATGTCTCATCAAGTAGACATAACCGTACCTACTGAAATCATCAGTAAACGTAACAAAGTACAGATAACCTCCTCTAGCGGGAGAGCTCATAGGACCGCATACATCACTATGTATGAGTTCTAGCAACTCTGTAGCCCGTTCTCCTTTTCCAGAAAAAGGAGATTTTGTCATCTTGCCCATCAAACAAGAATCGCACGATTCAATTGACTCATAATCAAAAGAATCAAGAAGTCCATCAGAATGAAGCTTCGCTATGCGTTTCTCGTTGATGTGGCCAAGTCGACAATGCCAGAGATAGGTCGGGTTTAAGTCGTTCGGCTTAAACCGCTTGGTACTAACATTATAGATCGACCTGTATCCAGATGGTTCATCTTCCAAAATATAAAGGCCATTAAACTGGTAACCTTTACCATAGAATAAATCGCCTCTATAAATGGACAGACATTTGTTCTCAATAACAAATCTGAAACCATCTGAGTCTAAGCATGAAATCGATATGATGTTCCTACTGATGGCAGGTACAAAATAACAATCATGCAGCTCCAATACTAGGCCAGAAGGTAAAGTCAGATCATAAGTCCCGACGGTTAATGCAGCAACTTTTGCTCCATTCCCGACACGGAGATCTACTTCTCCCTTTGCCAATTGTCTACTTCCTCGCAGTCCCTGCACATTTGCACAAATGTGTGAGGCACATCCGGTATCTAATACCCATGATGAAGAAGTACATAAGTTGGCCTCTATAACGAAGATACCAGAAGTTGAAGCTTCTGCAAGCTTCTTCTTCCTTTGATCTTCCAGGTAGAGTCTGCAATTTCTGTACCAATGCCCAATGGCATGACAGAAATAACACTCTTCCTTCTTGGGTTTGGGCTTAGGCTTAGTGACAACACTTGTCAATTTCCTTTTGCCCTTACCTTTGGAACGCTTCCTCTTGCTGGAACTCTTTCCAACAATCACCATATCATTCTTCCCTTGGCTCTCAGCTTTCTCTTGGAATGACATATTCAACTGATCATCCATCAATGAATTGTCCATGTCATCTAATTTCTCACGCAATTCCGAAGACATCTTTCCAAGCATCAAGCTGGACACGTCCAGATCATCATCCTCATGCTTCCAATAAGCATCAATGATCGATCCAGAAGCCTTGGTCAGAGGCTTATCCTTCATAAGGATAGATCGCATGGTGAGATAAAACAGATTCCTGCAACAGATATGTTCTACAGAAAAAGACAGACAAACAGACAGAAAATATGCAAGTCACTTAGTACACTTACTATCACAGATAATAGATGCAATATGACAGGCTCCCACTAAGAAAAACACCCTCAATGAGTTTCCAAGTGAGTTAGGATCCATATTTCACATGTTTTTGAGTCAGCTAGGGCATGACGCTCAAAACCATGCTATTTAGGTAGACAACACTTTGTCAATCACATCCTATGTGATTCCTAGATGAGTATGGGATAGTGATACGCTATCACTGCATGTTCCTCATCCCATCCTTACCATTAGGTCCAAGTCCGACTTGATAACCCAATTCAAGCTCAACCATATTTGAGCTATGAGAATCACGATTTCTCCATACTGCCTCACCAAGATAGTCAGGCACGCTCAGCTAGGGCATGACCCGTAACCATGACGATCGAGGCCTTGACAGTTGCTCTACTAATGGGCGGTAATAGCTTGAGATTAAACATGAGGCTTCATTTGTCTTCAACACCAGGATACCTTGACCGAATTCAAGTCATTCCAGTCAAGTTGTTCTGATCAACTCAGATGAACTACTCTTAGTTCGTTTGAGTCGTCTGTATACAAAATCTCTTGGCCAAACAACATTTGTTTGCCTTAGATTCGATACCAGAACCCTCTCAATATCCTAATTCAGATATTTGATTCGAGACAACAATTGCACAATCAAAACTCTGAATTCTGGATTGTCGTCAAGCTTGGTCTTATGTGAGGCTATAATTTCTATTCTGATAATTGATCCGACACAACGATTGTTCGATCCAAAACCTGAATTTTCGGAATCCCGGATTGTCCGAGGTCCAGACCGACCGGTCCAGCCTGTGGACCGATCGGTCTGACCACCTCAGACCGTTCTGCATTATTCGGTCCTAGTCCGAGACCCAGACCGGTCGGTCCAACATTTGGACCGATATTCGGACCGAACGGACTGATCTCTGGTCTAATGTCCTAGACCGGACGGTCCAACCTTTGGACCGATTGGTCCAGTCTCTTAGACCGAGTGCAGACCGATCCTGAAGACCGAACGTTCCATCAGACCCAGACCGTTCGGTCCGAAGACTAGACCGGTCAGTCTGACGAACGTTATCCGAACTCCTCTTAAAGTCATCGGTCCAGACCGGTCGGTCCAGACCGGTCGGTCCAACCTTTGGACCGATCGGTCTGACCTAATTTGACCTAAAAATAGACCGGTCGGTCCATGCGACGGACAGACTTCGAATCTCGGTTTCGGGTCCCGAAAACTAGGGTTTTCATCCCCGTTTCGACGCACCGTCAAGCCTCCGAAGAACCATAGCTCATCCATGCATCATTCAACAATCAAAATCATCAAACAAGCATAGATCTCATGTTTACATGCATTCTAACCATTAAAACCATGAAAAACATGCAAAGATTTATGGTCTACATGCATTCTAACAATTAAAATCATGCAAACCTGCAAAGATCTATTGTTTACATGCACTTTAACAATTAAAATCATGCAAACAAGCAACAGGCACGGCGATATACAGAGAACCAGGCTCTGATACCACTGTTGGGTTCCCTTCGGGTTCCTAGCATGCGATCTCATCGATCTAGGGTTTGGATTCTAGGTTTTACGTAGCGGAAGAAAAAGATCTAAACCTAGCCAAACGTGACACAAAACCAATTGTGCAATAACCCGAACAATCGTGTATATCATCGTGGGATTCGAATACTTTCCTCGTTCTTTCAAGATCTGGAAGTATCAATCGACCCATGGCCTGTTTTAATCACCCAGAATTGAAAGCACAACTCCTCTACACATATCCACACCGGCGGGATGAATTCCGACAGTTTGGAACGTATCTGCTAGGATTTGTGAAGAGAAAACGATGTCCTTGACTTGGAATCGATATTCCAATCTACAGAACTCAAAATCAAGCTTCTCTAAGCTCTAATGAGAGTCTAGGACGTCTGAGGTTCATTCTCTAGGGTTTGTGGCGGCTGCCCACATTATGCTGAAGTCCATCAGGCAAGACTTGTGGCGAAAGGATTCCGTCAAATTCATGGTATTGACTATGATGAGACCTTTTCGCCTGTAGTTATGCTGAAGTCCATCAGGATCCTACTTGCCATAGCTGCATATTACGACTGTGAGATATGACAAATGGATGTCAAGACCGCGTTCCTTAACGAGAACTTGACCGATGATGTGTACATGACACAACCTGAAGGTTTTGTCGATCCAAGGAACCCAAGGATGGTGTGCAAGCTTCAGAGGTCCATTTATGGACTGAAGCAGACTTCGAGAAGCTGGAACCTTCGCTTTGATGAGACAATCAAAAGGTTTGGTTTCTCACAGAACGAAGACGAGCCATGTGTTTACAAGAAGGCTAGTGGGAGCACAGTTGTATTTCTAGTGCTGTACGTGGATGACATTCTCCTTATAGGGAATTACGTTCCTACCTTGTAAGACGTTAAGTCTTGGTTAGGAACGCAGTTTTCTATGAAGGACCTAGGAGAAGCGGCCTATATTCTAGGCATAAAGATCTATAGAGATAGATCGAGGCGTCTTCTAGGATTGTGTCAGAGTACTTACATCGATAAGGTCTTGAAACGGTTCAAGATGCAAGATTCCAAGAAAGGAACCTTACCTATGAGCAGTGGCACAGTTCTCTGCAAGAGTTAGTGTCCTACGACACCTGATGAGCGAGAACGCATGGATCGAATTCCATATACTTCGGTAATTGGATCCATCATGTGTGCCATGCTTTGTACTCGACCGGATGTATCCTATGCGTTGAGCATTATGAGTAGATACCAGTAAGATCCAGGTGAGTCGCACTGGATCGCCGTCAAGAACATCCTTAAGTACTTGAGAAGGACTAAGGATGTATTCTTGGTATACGGTGGGTCGGAAGACGAGCTCGCTGTAAAGGGTTACACCGATGCTAGTTTCCAGTCAGACCCGGATGACTACAGATCGCAGTCTGGCTATGTTTTCTGCTTGAACGGAAGCGCTGTTAGCTGGAAGAGTTTCAAGCAAGCGACCGTTGCAGATTCTACTACAGAAGCTGAGTATATTGCAGCGCCGGACGCAACAAAGGAAGCTGTTTGGATCAGAAAGTTTGTTGGTGACTTGGGTGTTATTCCTAGTGCTGATAGCCCCATTGCTCTGTATTGTGACTGTTGGGTTCCCTTCGGGTTGCTAGCATGCGATCTCATCGATCTAGGGTTTGGATTCTAGGTTTCACGCAGCGGAAGGAAAGATCTAAACCTAGCCAAACGTCACACAAAACCAATTGTGCAATTACCCGAACAATCGTGTATATCGTCGTGGGATTCGAATACTTACCTCGTTCTTTCAAGATCTGGAAGTATCAATCGATCCAGGGCCTGTTTTATTCATCAAGAGTTGAAAGCACAACTCCTCTACACGTATCCACACCGGCGGGATGAATTCCAACACTTTGGAATGTATCTGCTAGGATTTGTGAAGAGAAAAACCGATGTCCTTGACTTGGAATCGATATTCCAATCACTAGAACTCGAAATCCAGCTTCTCTAAGCTGTCATGAGTGTCTTGGACGTCTGAGATTCGTTCTCTAGGGTTTGTGGCGGCTCTCTCATTAATTAGAATTGCCCAAAACTCTTAAAACGCGAAATAGGAAATCTTCCCCGAAAGTCGGACCGTCCGGTCTAGGTCTTAGACCGGACGGTCTGGCTTTCAACTCAGAACGGACGGTCCGTAACTACACATAGAACGGACGGTCTGTACGTCTGGTGCTTGCGAAACGATCAGTCCGTTCTTCAGCGGAACGGATGGACTGACATGGCTGGACCGTCCGGTCCAGGCCTGGACTGGACGGTCTGGCCGTCTGGAACACTTCTAGCTGATTCCGTGGTTCCTTTCTCGCGTCGTTCTCTTCACGTGCGATCCATCCCTAATGGTGTGTGACCCTGTAGGCCCACTCGAAGTGGCAGTGGCTTCGGAAACATTTCCCGAACCACAAGTCATGGTTAGCCTCTAGCAAGACGCCATGACCACCCACCTAGAATAGAGTTAGAGGTGATCTAACAAAGCCAGCAATAGTTCGAGTTCTGATCCTTTGTCTCACGATGTCGTATGTTGAACAAGGGCATGGTATGAGCCACCCTTCAAGTTCAACCGCTTACTCGTCTAGGCAAACCGACTGATAAAATAGATGTACATTCATCTATAGCGTGGCCACGTATTTTCACGGTCCGATTTCCACGAGGGGCCCAGCGACATCTCTCCTGCGTAGGAGGTGACAAGTCCCGTATTGCATGTCTACTATCTGCATATGATTCGTGAACGTATCTGAGCAACGCCGTTATGATCATCCGGTTAAAGACGACGTTTTACGCAGTCAAGACACGTCACTCCTCATATTAGATACTCTAGACATCTTAGGTCTGAGGATCCAAGAACGAACCGCTGTATGGATTCAAGTCATGACTCATGTCCATGTGACAATCTCATGTGGGTCATCCAGTAACTCGTTCCAAACGAGAACCCATGATTGTGATTTGCATCCAATGCACATGATCATAATCATCTATCACACATCATGCTGGTCTTAATTCATCATTGTTCCCACAATGATAACTGATCAGGGAGTTTAGAATCATCTGCAATGATTCAAGGATATTTACCGTAATATAACAAACATGCTAATCATATAACGGGAAAAGTAATGCATTCATAAACCAATGAATCAATACATAGGCAAAATGTCATATCACGGATCATCGTAGAGCATTACAACCAACAGTGACAACAATGGAGCGATCGCACAAGCGAAAGAACCCAGATCCCATCAATGATCCAATCACATACTCAGACGATTTCACCTTATCAGGGAGATCATAGACAGAGGAGACGTGCACATTTACAGAGTGTCGATAGATGACAACATTGTCGATCCGTTGACGAAGCCTCTCCCTTCGTCGAAGCATGAGGGTCATGTTAGGGATATGAGCATTAGATGTTTAGCAGTCCATGATTAGAGCAAGTGGGAGATTGTTGGTTTAGTGCTCTATGATGTACTGTTTGCGAGCATTACTTAGATGCATTTGATGTATTGACGCTTTCTATTATTTATAGATTAGTGTTTCATTCATTACATGTTTTGCATACTTAAATATGTTATGAAATCCATGTACTGTTATGAACAATACTAAACTCCCTAGTCATGTATCATT
>NW_010966196.1:51260-53786 GCF_000463585.1 Tarenaya hassleriana
ACTTGAATCTCATATGGCGGTTCCATGATTGGATCCTAAGACATGAGATATCTACGGAATCCAACATGAGGAGTTGCGTGCTTTGGATACGTCAAACATCCTGCGTAACAGGAGGACTATAAAGGCGTGTATCAGATACGAAACGAATCATGTGTTGGATTGTATATAGTCAAGATGGGATTTGTACCTCTCGTAAAAGAGAGAGATATCGCTGGGTCCCTCGTGTTTGGATTGTATATAGTCAAGATGGGATTTGTACCTCTCGTAAAAGAGAGAGATATCGCTGGGTCCCTCGTGTGAGCGAGATTGTAGAAATGTGTGGCCGCACTATAGACGAACGTGGTCTATTTCAGACAGTCGAACTCAGTGAACGAGAAAGCAGTCGAATCAGACAAGGTGGTTTGTCCATGCCTTATATTCGACATATGATATCGTTATACAAAAGGATCATCAAACGGAATAATTACTGGCATTCGTAGGATCATGAACAAACTCTATTCGAGATAGGTAGTCATAGTGTCTTGCTAGAGACCGCCTATGACTTGTGTAACCGAAATAAAAGATTTCGGGTTATACTGTTATATCGGATGAGCCTACAGGGTCACACACACAGGAAATGACGAATGCACGAGAAGAGACGAGAAAATCCCGGTGGAGCGGAGGCCAGACCGACCGGTCTAGAAGGTCCAGACCGATCGGTCCAGCCAACCCAGACCGATTGGTCCAGACACGTGGACCGGTCGGTCCGGGGGTAACGTGTGAAATCCTTGCGCAAAGAAGAAGGTGTTCTTCAGTCCTAGCAGACGAGTTCCAACCGTTGGAATCCTTTCCGCCGTGTGGATACGTGTAGAGGGCAAGATATTCTTCCTGCCTATAGTGATCGGACGAACACATCAATTGATACAGGCCCCGGATCAATTGAGGTAAGCGTTCTAACGTTTCTACAAGATCATGCATGATAGGTTTTAGGGTTTCATCAAAATTTTTGTTTTACATCCGCTACGCAAACCCTAGAACTGATCTCTTAGGAATTAGATTCGCTCTTGAGATCCCAGGAAACCCAACAGTACTATCCTCCTCTCCATCCCTCACACTGCTTAATTCCACCATGGTCGCCGCTTCCGACCCCAAACGAGCACGTTCGGATTTCCGAAATGCAGACTCTGGAGCAACTCTACGAGGACGGTTATTTCGAGCTGATGGAACAACGTCACCGATCTCTCGCACGCACACAACACGACATCACCACCGCTCAAACCGCTTTTGGCACCCAGCTACACTACCTCAGCGACCGTAGAACCAGATTGGGGAGCAGGTGGCCTCTTTGACGACATACATGGACCAGCGCCGCCACATGGATTATTTGTTGGTTTAGTGCTCTATGATGTACTGTTTATGAGTTTTATTTAGATACATTTGATGTATTGATACTTTCTACCGTTTTATGAGAGTATTTGATTCATTACATGTTCTTGCATACTAGATGTGTTATGAAATCCATGTATCATTATGAATGATACTGAACTCCCTAGTCTTGTGTCATTATGGGAATTGTTGGTTTAGTGCTCTATGATGTACTGTTTATGAGCTTTCTTTAGATACATTCGATGTATTGATACTTTCTATGGTTTTATGAGAGTATTTGATTCATTACATGTTCTTGCATACTAGATCTGTTATGAAATCCATGTATCATTATGAATGATACTAAACTCCCTAGTCTTGTGTCATTATGGGAATGATGACATAATAAGACTAGTATGATGTGTGATTGATGATCATAGCGATGATCATAGGTATTGGATACGATCACTGTCATAGGTATTCGTTGAAGAACGGAATACTGGATTGACCCGCATGAGATTGTCACATGGACTAGCGTCATGACTTGAATCTCATATGACGGTTCCATGATTGGATCCTAAGACCTGAGATATCTACGGAATCCAACATGAGGAGTTACGTGCTTTGAATACGTCAAACGTCCTGCGTAACAGGAGGACTATAAAGACGTGTATCAGGTACGAAACGAATCATGTGCTGGATTGTATATAGTCAAGACGGGATTTGTACCTTTCGTAAAAGAGAGAGATATCGCTGGCCCCCTCGTGTGAGCGAGACTGTAGAAATGTGTGGCCGCACTATAGACGAACGTCGTCTATATCAAACAGTCGAACTCAGTGAACGAGAAAGCAGTCGAATCAGATAAGGTGGCTTGTCCATGCCTTATATTCGACATATGATATCGTGATACAAGAAGATCATCAACCGGAATCATCACTGGCGTTCGTAAGATCACGAACAAACTCTATTCGAGATAGGTAGTCATAGTGTCTTGCTAGAGACCGCCTATGACTTGTATATCCGAAATAGGGATTTCGGGTTATACTGCTATGTCGAATGAGCCTACAGGGTCACACACGCAGGGAAGGACAAAACGCACGAGAAAACGACGGAAAAACCAAGACGGAAGAGTCTGGAACGGACGGACCAGAAGTCCAGAACGGACGGTCCGCCGTGCCAGAC
>NW_010966196.1:53894-55848 GCF_000463585.1 Tarenaya hassleriana
ACTAATGCCAGACCGTCCGTTCTACGTGCTGGAACGGACGGTCCGCGTGTATTTCTGGACCGTCCGTTCCGGGCTTCAGTTTTTCCGAAATTAAACCGAAATTAAACCGAATTAGGGTTAAATCACCTTATAAGAAAGAGATTAAAAACCCTAACTCGGTAGAGACGAAATAGAGCCGACTTTTGGTAGAAAAGAGAGAGTTTTTGGAGATCCAAAAACGAGTTCTAAGTATCGAGATTTCTCGGTGCATGATACGTGTGTACCGAGTCTAGAATTTATAACCCGATTCACAACTCACCGCAAGGATACGGATCGTCGTAACACGGGGTCGAACACAAGGACCGGTTGCTAAATCCAAATCTAGATCGAAAATAGATCAAAGCAAGCAAGCAAGTGATGGTGGAAATATGTAGAATCAATGGTAAGCAATATAAGAAAGTAAATAAAAACGAGTGACCTATCAAACAAGGATGACTACGGGCATCGGGATCGTATTCGCGTGTATGGGTATTTACTAAGCATGCATGAATAACGATTATGACTTGTATTCGGGAATCATCAAGCAACAATGATAGAGAATTCACCTCTCGGTCTACTAACTCCCTACCTACAGAGTAACTCGTCAATCTCTCGATCTATTCAAGTTAACCCTAGGTGCATAAAGAACTCTATCATCAACCCTAGATCGATTAAACCATATCTCTATGTGAATAATACGATCTATCCTATTGATTTTGATCCGAAACAAACCCATATCTCTATGTGGTTCAGAATCCAAGATAATTGATCAAGGGGTTAGCAAACATCAATCCAATAAAAGTGTAAATCAATAGAACCGAATCAAATCAAAACCGAAATCCAAGTTAGGGTTCAAACATACCCAAAACACATACGAATCCCTAACCCATAGCCGTGGATCTACTCACGGTTCATAGAAAACAATAGAAAGAACAGAGAAAAAGAGATAAAAGAGAGGAAAGAAAGTCTCATGCAGATGTGTAGTCTTCACGATCGAATCCTCCTTCTTCTTCCCGAAATCCCGTGAACTTCTATTCTTCTCTCCCCAAAAGCTCTCCAAAAATCTGTATCTAGGTGTTCTCTGAGGTTCTCCTCTCTACTAGGACGTGGCTAGGGCTTTTTTATAACCCTAGGGTGGCTCCCAAGAGTTCTAATCTCATTCCAATGCTGAAAATCGCGAATTAGGGTTTCTGGTTGGATCCAGACCGATTCCAGGTGGATCCGGACCGGATCCAGATTCCTGGGGTCGAGTTGTGCGTTCCTGGATTGGCACAGAACGGAAGGTTGGACCGTCCGTTCTGCCATGCAGAACGTCCGTTCTACTAGGTTGAACGTCCGTTCTGACTTCTGAAGTCGAGACCGAACGTTCTGCCAGCCTGGAACGTCCGTTCTACTTCCAGAACGGACGGTCCGAAGTCCAGATTCCGAAAATTTCCGTTTTCGAGGTCCGATTACGCAATCGTTGCATAATCTGATCAACTGTAACTCAAATAGACATGATTCATTCTTATGGATGGTCCATAGTAAATGAATACATGTAACTTAATCATGATATAAAATATGCTTGATTGAGTGGGAGCTCCGGGATTGGGATTACATAACCGAATGGACGGTCTATTCGGATTATGAACAATCGTTGCACATAAACCAGTTAGATCTAGAAGCTCTATAAGTAAAGCACTTGTCAAGGCCTTGATCGTACGTGTCATGGGCCATGCCAAAGCTGGGTGTGCCGTATTATCTTGGTGAGGCAAGATGGAGAAATGATGGTTCTCATAGCTTGAAAGTAGATGATCTAGGTGCGGTTTCGAAAAACCCTTATTCATGTAATGCTAAGTGTGTACCTCCCATTACTAGAACGCTTGTCAAGGCATCGATCGTCCGTAACACGGGTCATGCCAAAGCTGAGCGTGCCAGATTATCTTTGTGAGGCAGG
>NW_010966196.1:60681-61174 GCF_000463585.1 Tarenaya hassleriana
ATGTTTATCAGGTACGAAACGAATCATGTGCTGGATTGTAGATAGTCAAGACGGGATTTGTACCTCTCATAAAAGAGAGAGATGGTAAACGCTGGGCCCCTCGTGTAAGCGAGACTGTAGAAATGTGCGGTCGCACTATAGACGAACGTCGTCTATATCAGACAGTCGAACTCAGTGAACGAGAAAGCAGTCGAATCAGATAAGGTGGCTTGTCCATGCCTTATGTTCGACATATGATATCGTGATACATGAGGATCATCAACCGGAATCATCTATGGCGTTCGTAAGATCACGAACAAACTCTATTCGAGATAGGTAGTCATAGTGTCTTGCTAGAGACCGCCTATGACTTGTATATCCGGAATAGAGATTTCGGACTATACTGCTATATCGGATGAGCCTACAGGATCACACACGTAGGGAAGGACGAAACATGCGAGAAAACGACGGAAAAACCAAGACGGAAGGGTCTGGAACGGACGGACCAGAAGTC
>NW_010966196.1:62206-63146 GCF_000463585.1 Tarenaya hassleriana
TAGGCTCATTCGATATAGCAGTATAGTCCGAAATCTCTATTCCGGATATACAAGTCATAGGCGGTCTCTAGCAAGACACTATGACTACCTATCTCGAATAGAGTTTGTTCGTGATCTTACGAACGCCCTAGATGATTCCGTTATGAAAACTCACCAAAAACTGGATACGGTTTTTGCATAATTCACACAATTCGAAATTAATATACATATCGGATAAGAATTATACCTGAATCCATTTTGCAGCGGAATGACTTTGAAGAACAATTCGGTAAATCAGTTTTATTTGTTTTCTCTCCTTTCTCCCTAACTTTGATAGATTTTTGATGGATTAAAATATGAACCAAATGTCCACTATTTATAGGGTAAGGAGAGGGGAATAAACTTAAATACCCATAAACTTCAACACCATAATAAACTCATTTCCATCATTGTAGTCAAGATCATATTGAAGTTTAAAAACACAAAATTACATGGGTCATTAACATGTTATATTTCCAACAGTCCTCTCACTGGAGTTTCCAAACTCCTCCTGCCTGTCTTCGTCTCTGCAACATGAAAACAACAAGAAGAAGCATTTCTTCACTTACTCTTCATCATATAATTTCTTACATTTGCAATATCATTGCAACTATCTAAACCAAAGGGCTTGCCAGAGAAACCGACGGGAATAAGATTTTCATCACAACTTCGGATGTTGGATTTAATTAATTAATTAATTAATTAAACGAGGTAATCGTGAGTCGTGATTGACCTGATTTCTAGATTTTTGTGAAAAAATCTTATATCAATTAAAACTTGGATAATATTAAAGAAGGCTCATTCGATATAGCAGTATAGTCCGAAATCTCTATTCCGGATATACAAGTCATAGGCGGTCTCTAGCAAGACACTATGACTACCTATCTCGAATAGAGTTTGTTCGTGATCTTACGAACGCCAT
>NW_010966196.1:63568-66812 GCF_000463585.1 Tarenaya hassleriana
ACTTGTATATCCAGAATAGAGATTTCGGGTTATACTGCTATATCGAGTGAGTCTACAGGGTCACACACGCAGGGAAGGACGAAACGCATGAGAAACCAAGACGGAAGGGTCTGGAACGGACAGACCAGAAGTCCGCCAGGTCCAGACCCGACGGTCCGCGAATAGTCGTAGATCGCCCGTTCTAAGTGTTGGAACGGACGGTCCGCGTTGATAACAGACCGTCCGTTCTGGCTTGCCTGGAACGGACGGTCCACGTGAGCAGACCGTCCATTCTGGCTTGCTGGAACGGACAGTCCACGTGTAATTCTGGACCGTCCGTTCTGGGTTTCGGGTTTTTCGGAAATTAAACCGAATTAGGGTTAAATCACCTTATAAGAAGGAGATTAAAAACCCTAATCAACGGTGAGACTTTAAGAGCCGTCTAGAGCAGACTTTTGACAGCTTTTGGTGAGATCCAAAAGATCCAAGAGTTTTGAAGTCTCGTTTTCTCGAAGCATCATGCCGAATAGCTGATTCGGGTCCTAGCAGACAAGTTCCAATCGTTGGAATCCATCCCGAGGTGTGGATACGTGTAGAGGGCGAGGTATTCTTCCTCCTTTTCGTGATCGAACGAATTCGTCAATTGATACAGGCCCCAGATCGATTGAGGTAAGTGTTCTAACGTTTCTACAATTCATAGAAGCATGGTTCTAGGGTTCATAAATTTTTGTTTTACATCCGCTGCGCAAACCCTAGAATCGATCTCTTAGGAATAGGATTCGCTCTAGAGATCCTAGGAAACCCATCAGTGGTATCAGAGCCTGGTTGCTCTGTTTTGATTTCGTAGAACCCAATCACGCACGTTTAGGATTTGAATCGTTTGAATCCATGTTTGTTTGAATACTATGCATGTTTGATGATTGAATCTATGGTAGATTGCATGTTTCATGTTGCATAGAGTGCAGGAGTTCGAATTTTGGGTCAACAGACGAATTCGGATGGTTTCGGGTCTGAACGGGGCCGAGAACGCGAAAAACGTGATCTGATCACGTGATCAAACCCTAGACCGTCCGGTCTGGTAAACCCAGACCTGACGGACCAGGGGAGACGGACTGAGGATACACCGAAAGGTCTGGACCGTCCGTTCTAAGACAGTGGACCGTCTGTTCCAGAGTGTCTGGACCGTCCGGTCTGCAGAAACACGTGGTTCGTCCGTTCGCACACGTAGACCGTCCGTTCTACATCCAGAACGGACGGTCCGAGATCGAGACTCTGAAATTTTTCGTTTTCTGATCCGATTGTGCAATCGTTGCTTAATCTGATTAACTGTGACTCAAATAGACATGATTTATTCTTATGGATGGTCCATAGTGAATGAATGCATGTAACTTAATCGAGATATTAGATATGCTTGATTGAGTGGGAGCTTCGAGATTGAGATTACATAATCGAATGGATTGTCTATTCGGATCATGTTAATCATTGCTAAGAAACAGGTTAGATCTAGGAGCTCTACGAGTAAAGCACTTGTCAAGGCCTCGATCGTACGAGTCATGGGCCATGCCAAAGCTGGGTGTGTCGTGCTATCTTGGTGAGGCAAGATGGAGAAATAGTGGTTCTCATAGCTTGAAAGTAGATGCTCGATCTAGGTGCGGTTTCGAAAACCCCTGGTTCATGTAATGCTAAGTGTGTACCTCCCATTACTAGAGCGCCTGTCAAGGCATCGATCGTCCATAACACGGGTCATGCCAAAGCTGAGCGTGCCAGACTATCTTTGTGAGGCAGGGTGGGAAATCGTGGTTCCCACAGCTTGAATATGGTTTAACTATGACTTGAGACTTAATGGTACAGATGAGACGAGTATGCAATGATATTCGATATCATAGTCTCATAAAAGATCTAAGAGTCATATTGGATGTGATTGACATTAGATGTCTACCTAAATAGCATAAGGCTGAGTGTAAAAACTTGTTCTTATGTGAAATACGGATCTTAGTCCCATATAGAAATTTATTGAAGGGTTATTTTTCTTTATGGGAATATAGCTTGTATTTGCATCATGTTGTCGTTGATTGATGATGGACTAGCTGGTAGAAGATCATTGATAGAATTTGCATTTTGTTTTGTTCGTTCTGTTTTGTCTCTTTTGTAGGACATGGCGTCAACTGGTAGCGTACCGAGCCTAAGGTAAAAGTTGCCTCTACGCCCAAGCCTAAGCCCGATAAGGGTGACTGTCATTACTGCGGAGTGTCTGGACACTGGAAGCGTAATTGTCACCTTTTTACTTGGAGGATCTGAAGGACAAGAAGCTTGGTGAAGCTTCTGCCTCAGGTATTCATGTTAAAGAAGCTAACATCTGTACTACATCTTCATTGGTATTAGATACCGGAAGTGCCTCACACATTTGTGGAAATGTGCAGGGACTAAGAAGAAGTAGGATGCTAGCTAAGGGAGAAGCGGATCTACGCGTCGGAAATGGAGCAAGAGTTGCTGCATTGTGTGTTGGCGTTTACGATTTGCATCTTCCTTCTGGACTTGTTTTAGAGCTTAGTAATTGTTACTATGTTCCTGCGATTAGCAGAAACATTATTTCTATTTCATGTCTGGATTTGGATGGTTTTCGATTTGTGATTGAGAACTCGAGTTTGATGATTTATCGAGACGATATTTACTATGGTAATGGTTATCTAGTTAATGGTTTATACGTCTTGAATGATCAGCCTTCGAACTCGACATCATCCATCTATAGCGTGAGTACTAAACGGTTTAAGCCGAACGACTTAAACCCGACCTTCCTCTAGCATTGTCGTCTAGGCCATATAAACGAGAAGCGCATTCAGAAGCTTCATTCTGAAGCTCTTCTGGATTCATTTGACTTTGAGTCTCTTGAATCTTGCGAGTCTTGTTTAATGGGCAAGATGACAAAGCATCCTTTCAAAGGGAAAGGACAGAGAGCGACAGAGTTATTGGATCTGATACATAGTGATGTATGCGGACCAATGAGCTGTCCAGCTAGAGGAGGTTATCTGTATTTCGTTACGTTCACTGATGATTTCAGTCGATACGGTTATGTCTATTTGATGAGACATAAGTCTGAAACACTTGAAATGTTCAAGGCTTTCAGAAACGAAGTACAGAACCAACTTGGCAAGACGATCAAGACACTTCGATCCGATCGTGGTGGCGAGTATATGAACCAAGAGTTCACTGACTATCTAGTTGATTGTGGTATTGTATCACAATTAACTCCTCCAGGAACGCCACA
>NW_010966196.1:67060-68857 GCF_000463585.1 Tarenaya hassleriana
AGGCATGCGACTTTTATGGAGCGAGAGTTCGTCTCCAAAAGAGTCAGTGGGAGTTGGATCGAACTTGAGGAAGTTCGAGAGCAGCAAGTAGACGCTGAGCCGAGTGAACAAGTTGAAGATGTTCAACCTGTTTCACTGCCGGTTGTGACTCAACCTTCGACGAGTGAACCTCGGAGATCAGACAGGATTCGCCAAGAGCCTGAGAGATATGGATTTCTCGTGACTGGGAATGAGGAACTCATGTTATTAGAACATGACGAGCCTACCACATACCCAGAGGCTATGGCGAGTCCCGATTCCGAGAAATGGCGCGAGGCTATGAAGTCCGAGATGCAATCCATGTCAGACAACCAAGTATGGACTCTGGTTGATGCATCTGAAGGGATAAAACCCATCGGATGCAAGTGGATCTTCAAGAAGAAGACAGACATGGATGGCAACGTGCACACGTATAAGGCACGACTTGTGGCGAAAGGATTCCGTCAGATTCATGGTATTGACTATGATGAAACCTTTTCGCCCGTAGTTATGCTGCTCTGTATTGTGACAACAATGGTGCGATCTCACGAGCGAATGAACCCAGATCCCATCAACGATCCAAACACATACTCAGACGATTTCACCTTATGAGGGAGATCATAGACAGAGGAGACGTACACATTTGCAGAGTGTCGACAGATGACAACATTGGCGATCCGTTGACGAAGCCTCTCCCTTCGTCGAAGCATGAGGGTCATGTTAGGGATATGGGCATTAGATGTTTAGCAGTTCATGATAAGAGCAAGTGGGAGATTGTTGGTTTAGTGCTCTATGATGTACTGTTTATGAGCTTTATTCAGATACATTTGATGTATTGATACTTTCTACGGTTTTATGAGAGTATTTGATTCATTGCATGTTCTTGTATGCTAGATATGCTATGAAATCCATGTATCATTATGAATGATACTGAACTCCCTAGTCTTGTGTCATTATGGGAATGATGACATAATAAGGCTAGTATGATGTGTGATTGATGATCATCCCTTACACTGCTTAATTCCACCATGGTCGTCGCTTCCGACCCCAAACGAGCACGTTCGGATTTCCGAAATGCAGACTCTGGAGCAACTCTACGAGGACGGTTATTTCGAGCTGATGGAACAACGTCACCGATCTTTCGCACGCGCACAACACGACATCACCACCGCTCAAACCGCTTTTGGCACCCAGCTACACTACCTCAGCGACCGTAGAACCAGATTGGGGAGCAGGTGGCCTCTTTGACGACATACATGGACCAGCGCCGCCACATGGATTATTTGTTGGTTTAGTGCTCTATGATGTACTGTTTATGAGTTTTATTTAGATACATTTGATGTATTGATACTTTCTACCGTTTTATGAGAGTATTTGATTCATTACATGTTCTTGCATACTAGATGTGTTATGAAATCCATGTATCATTATGAATGATACTGAACTCCCTAGTCTTGTGTCATTATGGGAATGATGACATAGTAAGACTAGTATGATGTGTGATTGATGATCATATAGATGATCATAGGTATTGGATACGATCACAATCATAGGTATTCGTTGGAGAACGGAATACTGGATTGACCCGCATGAGATTGTCACATGGACTAGCATCATGACTTGAATCTCATATGACGGTTCCATGATTGGATCCTAAGACCTGAGATATCTATGGAATCCAACATGAGGAGTTGCGTGCTTTGAATACGTCAAACGTTCTGCGTAACAGGAGAACTATAAAGGCGTGTATCAGGTACGAAACGAATCATGTGCTGGATT
>NW_010966196.1:69077-69710 GCF_000463585.1 Tarenaya hassleriana
TCTAGGCGTGCTAGGACACAAAAACCCGGTTGTGCTTTAGTTTTGCAGATTACAGGTTTCGAAGATGATTGGACTCGAAAAGGAGCCATTTGGAGCGTTAAAGGAGAAGTCTGGATGAGGTACTCATGTTGCGACATCAATAACTTTCTCTACAGAAGTCCAAATCATACAAGACTTCTACTATTGGAAAGAGCACTTCAAGAGCTTCGCGTAGACACCAAAATCGCGTAAATCCGACACCGGAGCAGAAAGATATGAGCGAAATCGTGAAGACTAGAAAACTGCCAGTGCAGGGCCGGATCCGATTGGATCTGGTCCGAATCAAGACAGCTGAGCTCGAGCCCAGGAATCTGGATCCGGACCGGATCCACCTGGAATCGGTCCGGATCCAGTCTAAAACCCTGTTTCGTGATTTTCAGCATTCTATCGGGAATAGGACTCTTGGGAGCCGCCCTAGGGTTATAAAAAAGCCCTAGCCACGTCCTAGAACATCAGAGACCCTTAGAGAACACTTAGATACAGATTTTTGGAGAGCTTTTGGTGAGAGAAGAATAGAAGTTCACGGGATTTCGGGAAGAAGAAGGAAGATTCGATCGTGGAGACTACACATCTGCATGAGACTTTCTTTCCTCT
>NW_010966196.1:70018-70678 GCF_000463585.1 Tarenaya hassleriana
TTGATGATAGCGTTCTTCATGCATCTAGGGTTAACTTGAATAGATCGAGAGATTGACGAGTTATTCTAGGTAGTGAGTTAGTAGACCGAGAGGTGAATTTTCTATTCTTGTTGCTTGATGATTCCCGAATACAAGTACGATGTCGTTATTCTCGCATGCTTAGTAAATACTCATACACGCGAATACGATCCCGATACCCGTAGTCATCCTTGTTTGATAGGTCACTCTTTTTCATTGCTTTCTTATTTCGTTTTCCATAGATTCTACATATTTCCACCATCACTTGCTTGCTTGCTTTGATCTCTTTTCGATTTAGATTTGGATTTAGCAACCGGTCCTTGTGTTCGACCCCGTGTTACGACGATCCGTATCATTGCGGTGAGTTGTGACTCGAGTTATATATTTTAGACTCGGTACACACGTATCAAGTTTTTGGCGCCGTTGCCAGAGACTGGTTAGCCTATTTCTAGGTCTTCATTGATTCTAGATCTTAGCTTGTTTTCTTTTTCTTTTTCTTTTTCTTTTTCTTTCTTTGGTTTTTGCGGCTTCACTTGGTTTCGAGTTCTTCTTTTTTCTTTGCGGATTGCAGGATTCTAGTGCATGACAAGAAGCTCTACTCGGAGAGAAGACCTAGTCTACGATCCAGAGATTGAGCGTACT
>NW_010966196.1:71627-73973 GCF_000463585.1 Tarenaya hassleriana
TTGACACCCTAGAGATGCAGATCGCCAAGATGGCCAAAGCAAGAGGGATGTCAGGAGACAACATCAGACGCTCTACGGGATGGGTAGATTTGGACGAGTCCGCAGCCTTGAAAGCAGTCATGTCAGATCTATTGGCAATCAAGCAGCACATGGGACTCAAGAATACGTCTAACCCGTCGAAAGTCCGACCTGGAATGTTCTTGGTAGATCAGGCCACACCAGAGGAAGAACCGGTTGAGGATGTTAACTACGTGGGAAGGAATCAATACCAAAATCCTTCCAATCTCTACAACCCGAACGTGCCTAGGAACCATCTTGGTTTCTCCTACGGAAACCCGAGCGGAGCATTGAATGTGCAGCAGCAGGGTGTTTCCAGAATCCCTCAGAACCCCCCGGGCTTCACTCAGTCACGTTTTCAGGGGCAGAATCAGGGATATGCGCAACAGAATCCAGGATACGAGCAGCATAATCAGGGTTACCGAGCTCCTCCACCGGCAAAGAATGAAGAAGCAGACATCAAGACGATGCTTGCCCAGCTAATGCTCGACCAAAAGACGTCGTTTACTGAGCTAAAAACCGAGGTGCAGAGCATTAGATCTAGACAAGACACCTTTGAGAGGAGACTAGATGGGATGGACGCACACATGAAGCTCGTAGATACGCAGATAGCACAGCTTGCGTCACAACCTTCTAGACCGCAAGACACGTTTCCTGGAAAGCCGGAACCAAATCCACGAGAGCACATCAACGCCATTGAGCTAAGGAGCGGAAAGAACTTGCCTGAGACGATCCCTACCACTGCTGTAGAGGAAGGGACGACATCCGAGACACCTAAGGTGCATGCAGAGGAAGCCGAATCGCCTTATGTAGCTCCTCCACCTTATGTACCACCCGTTCCTTTCCCTTCTCGATTGAAGAAGCATGTTGAAGATACACAGTTCTCGAGATTTGCTGATATGCTTCAGAAGCTAGAGGTTACTATACCGTTCTATGAGGCTATGCTGCAGATACCCTCTTATTCGAAGTTTCTGAAAGACATCTTGACCAAGAAGAGGGTAATTGGGAAGGAGACAGTAGCCTTGAGCACAGAGGTGAGCGCTGCGATTCTACAGCATGAGTTGTCACAGAAGAGATCAGATCGTGGTAGTTTTTCGATTCCCTGCAAAATCGGAAACATTGCGATAGACCGTGCGTTGTGCGATTTGGGTGCCAGTGTGAGCTTGCTTCCGTTGTCCATCTATAAAAAACTCAACATTGGAGATCTTAAACCGACGAGGATGGCACTACAGTTGGCGGTTCGATCCGTCAAGTATCCTGCACGTATTCTCGAGGATGTCCCATTGAAAGTCGGGGATTATTATGTTCCCGTTGATTTTGTTGTTTTAGACATGGACGAGGACTCGAAGATACCGATTATACTAGGCCGATCGTTCTTAAACACGGCCGATGCGGTGGTTCATGTTCGTGCTGGTCGTCTTACGATGAAGATAGGTGACGAGACTGTGAAGTTCACCTTAGATCACAACATGAAGCAGCCATCCACCACCGATTCAGCGTGCTACGTCGATGTGCATGAAATCCTCACTCAAGAAGTCTCCGATCAGTTTCGGGAAGTCGATCCTTCAGAGATATCTCTCCTTGCATCGAATGAAAGCATATACAACCATTGGGAGGGTATCCGGGAGCTTACGTGAGCATTGAACGAAGGATCGGACGAAATTCCGATTCCACCTGGAAACGGACCGGATCCAAATACAAGCTCGCGATGACAAATTGGAAACGGACCGATTCCACCTAGAATCGGACCGGATCTAGTCTCTGAGCAAATCAGACGTTTTTCACATCGACGTACCCGATTCTTCTACGAACGTCTCCGAACCCTCCACGATGACTAATAAAGACGTTATAGAGCCCAGAGAGCCACCACTTCATACGGGGAAGCTGAATAAAGTTGATTGGAGTTTAGAGAACGCCCCGAAGGTGGAGATGAAGCCCTTACCCGAAGGGCTCAGGTATGTTTTCCTTGGACCTAACTCGACTTATCCGATTATAGTGAATGCTGCGTTGCTAGAACCCCAGGTAGAACAGTTGAGTGATTTGCTTAGACGCTATAGGGGTGTTCTTGTATATACTTTGGATGATATTAAGGGACTTAGCCCTTCTTTATGCATGCATCGTATTCACTTAGATGATGAGTCGAAATCCTCTGTTGAGCATCGACGTAGATTGAATCCGACAATGAAAGAGGTAGTTAGGAAAGAGGTGATGAAGCTGTTAGATGCGGGTATTATATACCCTATTTCGGATAGTACGTGGGTGAGTCCTGTGCAGGTTGTACCCAAGAAG
>NW_010966196.1:79913-82629 GCF_000463585.1 Tarenaya hassleriana
CAGTAATTGGGAGGAGATCGAAGAGATAAGACGAGCGTTGGACGGTCAAGAAGACAAAAATGGAGTGCAGAGTAAAACGGGCGACCCGCCCGAAAAATGGGCGACCCGCCCGTTTTGTCTGAGTAGCGGCACTGTTCACGCGGGCGGTCGCCCGTCAGAATGGGCGACCCGCCCGTTTTCTCTGAGCAAAAACGATCCGGGTACTGTAGCAGCGAGCGACCCGCCCGAAAAATGGGCGACCCGCCCGTTTTCACCTGGAAACGCAGATTTGGAACTCAGACGCATCCTGTCGACCTCCGACACCGTTCTTGACTCGTCTCAAGGTTCAAAAGAGAAATCACACACTGATTGGGATCCCGAACATGCTCCACAAGTGGAACTAAAGCCCTTACCCCAAGGGCTTAGGTATGTCTTCCTTGGCTCAAATTCTACTTATCTTGTTATCGTTAATGATGCATTAGATGAGGATCAAGTAGAAAAACTTACCAAGTTGCTTAGGCAATATAGGGAAGTCCTAGGTTACACTCTAGGAGACATTAAGGGTCTTAGCCCCTCTCTTTGCATGCATCGCATACATTTAGAGGATGATACCAAATCGTCAATTGAACATCAACGTAGGCTAAACCCGAACATGAAAGAAGTGGTCAAGAAAGAGGTCTTGAAATTGTTAGATGCGGGTATCATTTACCCAATTTCGGATAGCTCTTGGGTTAGCCCGGTGCAAGTCGTGCCTAAGAAGGGAGGAATCACGGTCGTTCCGAATGAAAACAATGAACTCATACCGACTAGAACTGTTACGGGATGGAGAATGTGCATTGATTATCGAAAACTTAACACAAACACCCGTAAGGATCACTTCCCCCTTCCATTCATTGACCAAATGTTAGAAAGACTTGCACTGCATTCTTATTTTTGTTTTCTCGATGGTTACTCCGGTTTCTTTCAGATTCCTATCCATCCGAGTGACCAAGAGAAAACAACATTCACATGCCCTTACGGCACTTTTGCATATAGACGCATGCCATTTGGATTGTGCAATGCACCCGCAACTTTTCAAAGATGCATGATGGCTATTTTCTCCGATGTCATTGAAGACATTATGGAGGTGTTCATGGACGATTTTTCCGTCCATGGACACTCCTTTGATGCGTGTCTAACCAATCTCTATCGAGTTTTAGATAGGTGTCTCAAGGCGAACTTGGTTCTAAATTGGGAGAAATGCCACTTCATGGTGCAAGAGGGCATTGTACTTGGTCACCGGATTTCGGACAAGGGGATAGAGGTGGATAGAGCGAAAGTGGAAGTGATTGAGAAGTTACCGCCACCGACCAACGTTAAAGGGATCAGAAGTTTCTTGGGTCACGCCGGATTTTACAGGAGATTCATCAAAGATTTTTCGAAGATAGCAAGACCCTTGACTGCGCTTTTGGGCAAGGACGTCCCGTTTGAGTTTAATGAGGAGTGCCACAAGGCATTTGGAATATTGAAAAAGGCACTAGTCTCACCTCCGATCATCCAGCCCCCGGATTGGAGTATTCCTTTTGAGTTAATGTGTGATGCTAGCGACTTCGCGGTCGGGGCCGTATTGGGACAAAAGAAAGATGGGAAGCATTACGCCGTATACTACGCAAGTCGAACGCTCGATGACGCTCAAATGAACTACTCCACCACGGAGAAAGAGCTCCTTGCTGTAGTATTTGCCTTCGAGAAATTTAGATCATACTTGGTGGGTTCTAAGGTCATCGTCTACACGGATCACGCCACCTTAATGTACTTGCTCACGAAGAAGGATGCTAAACCAAGGTTGATCCGATGGGTGTTGCTTCTGCAAGAGTTTGATCTGGAAATCCGCGATAGGAAAGGAACGGAGAATACAGTGGCGGATCATCTATCGAGATTGGAAATACCCGAAATTGTACCAATCGACGATTCACTAAGGGAAGAACACATCTTATCCTTGGAAATCAAGAACATGACCCCTTGGTATGCGGACTACGTCAACTATTTGGTTGCCAAGGTGGTACCCCCGGAGTTAAGCTACAACGGGAAGAAAAAGTTCTTCCACGATGTTAGAGACTACTTTTGGGATGAACCTTTCTTGTTTAAGAGAGGTAAGGACGGATTATTTCGAAGATGCATTCCGGAGGAAGAAGTGAAGCAAGTGATACATCACTGCCACGCATCGGATTACGCAGGGCATTTCACCTCGGCCAAGACTGCTACAAAGATCCTACAATCGGGTTTCTATTGGCCAACTTTGTTCAAGGATGTCCACGCTTTTGTAAGCTCATGCGATGCTTGTCAAAGAACGGGTAACATCTCGCGGAAAAATGAAGCGCCACAGAACTTTATATTGGAGGTGGAACCATTTGACTTATGGGGAATAGACTTTATGGGCCCGTTTCCATCATCTTGCGGTAACCTATACATCCTTGTGGCGGTGGACTATGTGACGAAATGGGTGGAAGTACTGGCTAGTCCGAAGAATGATTCAAGCACTCTGTCACGGATGTTCAAAAGAGTCATATTTCCTCGGTTTGGAGTCCCAAGAGTGGTGATAAGTGATGGAGGAGCACACTTTGTTAATAGAGTGATTCAGAGCATACTGACTAAATATGGTGTTCACCATAGAGTAGCAACTCCCTACCATCCCCAAACGAGCGGTCAAGTAGAAGTCTCTAACCGAGAGATCAAACAAATTTTGGAGAAAACAGTG
>NW_010966196.1:87565-88776 GCF_000463585.1 Tarenaya hassleriana
AAAAGGTTATCTGAACGAGCGGTCGCCCATTTTTTGGGCGACCCGCTCGTTTTCTCTGAGCAACAAGGTTGCCTAACCGAGCGACCGCCCACTTTTTGGGCGACCCGCTCACTCCTTCTGACCACTTTTTCGATGATGTTTCCCGCATGTTTCAGATGGATTCCAGCGACCGTTGGAGGAGGATACGGAAATACATTTCAGATACAATACCGGAGTTACAAGAGTTCAAGCCACAAAACGCCCACTTTTCAAGCCTCGTGGATGAAATCCAAGTTGACGCTGAACAAGAACACGCGGATCCAATCCCGTTTCAACCCCAATCCGACGAGGAGACAATCCTTCTACACCAAATCCATCAGAGGGGGATTAAAGCTTCAAAATTCGTATACCATGGCATTCGACCAAAGCAACTCTATGAGAGGATCGAGGGGATATTCCAACTCGTCGGATGGGAACGTCTATTTCGCGCCAACCCCCGCACCTACCGTTCATTGACAATAGAATTTGCGTGCACTTTCCAATGCTTCATCCCAAGGAATGCCAATCCTCGCAATGGCTACATCGGATTCCATTTAGAAGGGCACCAATACTATCTCAAGATGGAGCAACTCGCTCAAATTTTGGGCGTTCAAGCGGGCAGCACGGCAGCAATCCCAAAGATAACAATCGCCAAAGCTAGAAAATTCTGGGCACAAATAGCAGCTGCACACTTCACCCCTTGGGAACTCGAAGCCTTCATGATACGACATCCCGCAGTCCGCTACCTTCAGCAATTCATGGCATCCACCCTATTTGCACGCGAGGATACACGAACCGTCTCCATCACGGAACTGAACATGCTCATGGAACCTCTCCACTTCATGATGAACAACCGTCTAGAGGTTGCGGACGTCGCGTCAAGGGTAGCACTGCATATGCACAAGGTAATCACTTCCACCACTGAGTCAATTTGTTTCGGAGGGATCGTAACCATGATTGCAGAGCGATTGGGCATCGATCTTAGAGCATATGCGCATGACTTCATCCACGGGGACAAGATCAACTATATGCATCTCTTGGAGAACAATTTTGTCAAGGAACAAAACGGGGACATACTATGGAGGTTCGTGGACGTCGAGAGTAGGCATCGATCATTCGACATGGCCTATTTTGTGCTACCCCCTCTTACCGAAGAAGGAATCCATTTTGAGGTCTCATCAGACCTCGGCACA
>NW_010966196.1:93354-94651 GCF_000463585.1 Tarenaya hassleriana
AAGGATTGGTCACAGAAGCTAGACGATGCGGTATGGGCTTACCGAACGGCCTTCAAAACGCCGATTGGTATGACACCGTTCCAATTAGTCTACGGAAAAACATGTCATCTACCGGTTGAGCTCGAGCACAAAGCTTATTGGGCAATCAAGGCGCTCAACTATGACATGAAGACCGCTGTAGAGAAACGCGTACTCCAGTTATACCATCTTGAGGAGATCAGACTTGACGCGTACGAGAACGCGAAGATCTACAAGGAGAGAACGAAGAAATGACACGATCGATACATTATTCAGCGATCATTCCACTCAGGTGATCTTGTCATTCTCTTTAGCTCTCGGTTGCGATTATTTCCAGGAAAGCTGAAGTCCAAGTGGTATTCAAGATCCATCGAGTTTTCGACCACGGAGCAGTGGAACTATACGACAGCAAGGGTAGCACGTTCAAGGTAAATGCGCAGCGTCTGAAGCTGTATAACCCGACTGATCCTATAGCCGAGAGAGGCGTTCTTCCTCTCGAATTACCACCATCAGCCTGAGCTCATACATGGTCTAGCTATCGACCATAAAGAAGCGCTTCTCGGGAGGCAACCCGAAGTCTTTGTATAGTTTTAGGAGTTTTGGACTTTTGGACCCTTTTAGTTGCATTAGACATGAGGTTTTTGGATTTGGGGAGCCTACGTGGTGTTTTCCCGGTATGTAGACGTCTAGATCACGAGTTGCAGGTCATTCGGCGAAAATTGGGAACGAAGGTGAAGTTTCACAGACATCGGATCCGGACCGATTCCACCTGGAATCGGATCGGATCCACTTCAGACATGGGCCAGGTACGTTCATCTGGATCCGGACCGGATCCATCTGGAATCGAACCGGATCCAAATTCGCGATTCTACTTAAGAGGGCCGAACTCAGCTCTCCCTCACTTAGGTTTTCTCTCTCGATTCGGCCCTCCCACTCTCACTTCTTACTCGATCCGATTCCACATCTACGACCCCCAGGTATGCTTCACTACCTATTTCATGGCTCAAACATTGTTTTATTATGAGTAATTTTCGAATTTGGGTTGCTAGGGTTCATAAGAGGTTTCGAGAGATTTGATTGTGGAGATGATTTCATGGTTTTGGATAGGTATTATGGGTCGATTATGATGAGAATAGGTTAGATTCACATTGCCCATACATTTGGATGCTCGATTTTGGTCAGATTTTGTAGATTTTTTCGAAGATTTTCGATCTGAGTTCGCTGCGATTGGATCCGGACCGGATCGAGACTCAGTTCAGGCGGAGAAGACGAACCTGGA
>NW_010966196.1:94798-95318 GCF_000463585.1 Tarenaya hassleriana
GGCTAGCAGTACCGCCTCACGATGGCACAGTTCGCCGACATCTTGGGCGTTCCTCACGGAGCTACAGCAGCCTTGCCCTCCATACACCTGGACCGACTCAAAGCATTCTGGAGAGACATCAGATCCAAGCGTTTCAAGCTCAGCCTCGTCAAGTCCACATGGATCCGACATCCGACGGTCAGATACTTCCACATGCTCCTTGCTCACGTCGTCTTCGGCAAGACAGAGCCTGGAGGGCTTAACCAGACCGAGCTGCTCTTCATCAGGTACGCCTTATCCCCTATCTATGGTGGGGACGATTGGGGCATGGGACAGGTCGACTTAGCATCGCGGGTCGCCCTACACTTGCATCAGACAGCCCGCTCAGATTCAGGCGTCTATATCCGATGCGGCGGCCTCGTCACCACGATTGCGAGAAGAGTCGGCGTGAACGTCGGACGTTACGAGCGTTCTCGTCTCAAAGGCGCCACGGTTCTCGACTTGGCTGCTCTGCGCAGCAAACTATCGTTGGAGACCATTC
>NW_010966196.1:95650-95942 GCF_000463585.1 Tarenaya hassleriana
CCAGTTCTCTGCAGCACAGCAGGCTGGACTCGAGGAGGGCGCCTACGATGGCCCGCCAGCACCCCCATCTCCTCCAGCAGTTCACACCACAGAAGGTGGCCCTTCGCATATGCACTCACCACCTCCTTTTCCCCCGACGGATTCAGCTCCATCGCCCGCCGCCTCCACACGAAAGGTTCTAAACGAAATATATAACCTGGATATAGTCGTTTCAACTCCGTAGGTTCTAAACAACAACCTCATCCCACAAACTATATATAGAAAGTCTGGAGAACTATCAATTCGACACGGT
>NW_010966196.1:97367-101950 GCF_000463585.1 Tarenaya hassleriana
GGTCTAAGTTGTGGGTCGGACATCGCATAAGAAGAAAAAAAAATACATAAAAAAAAGGAGAAGAAAAGAGAAAAACGATGTCCTTCAACTTCAATGTCCTAGAAACCCGAGGTGCTAGCGTTCAATAGAGAAATTCTACAAAAAGGTAAAAATCTAGGTACGAAATAGAACTAAGATAAAAAAGGCTAAGTTGAGATAAGGATAGGTTCGGAAATAGGGTTGGTGAGTTGTAAGGATTCTAACGGGTTCTAGGTGGCAATAAAAATCCCATAGCTAGGTAGATTAGTCTTTGGTAGGAATATCATAGTAGATCGGTTTGGGTACGCTTCTCGGGAAACTGGTATTGGATGGATGTTCTGCTTTTGAGTCTCGCGATGATGCTATTTGATGTTTGTCATTCCCCATTTTGCAGATTTTATTCTTTCGTTCTTTACTCGAGGACGAGCAAAGGTTTAAGTCTGGGGGATTTGATAACTTCTATTTTTCTCTATATTTTGATAAGAGTTTGTCTAGGTTTTACGGGATAATCACATGCATTCATAGACATTCTAGGCGTGCTAGGACACAAAAACCCGGTTGTGCTTTAGTTTTGCAGATTACAGGTTTCGAAGATGATTGGACTCGAAAAGGAGCTATTTGGAGCGTTAAAGGAGAAGTCCAGATGAAGTACTCATGTTGCGACATCAATAACTTTCTCTACAGAAGTCCAAATCATGTAGATTGTACCATTGGAAAGAGCACTTCAAGAGCTTCGTGTAGACACCAAAATCGCGTAAATCCGACACCGGAGTAGAAAGATATGAGTGAAATCGTGAAGACCAGAAAACTGCCAGTGCAGGGCCGGATCCGATTGGATCCGGTCCGAATCAAGACAGCTGAGCTCGAGCCCAGGAATCTGGATCCGGTCCGGATCCACCTGGAATCGGTCCGGATCAAGTCTAAAACCCTGTTTCGCGATTTTCAGCATTCTATCGGCAATAAGACTCTTGGGAGCCGCCCTAGGGTTATAAAAAAGCCCTATCCACGTCCTAGAACATCAGAGACCCTTAGAGAACACTTAGATACAGATTTTTGGAGAGCTTTTGGTGAGAGAAGAATAGAAGTTCACAGGATTTCGGGAAGAAGAAGGAAGATTCGATCGTGGAGACTACACATCTGCATGAGACTTTCTTTCCTCTCTTTTATCTCTTTCTTTATGAGCTTTTTGTTGTTTTCTATGAACCGTGAGTAGATCCACGACTATGGGTTAGGGATTCGTATGTGTTTTGGGTATGTTTGAACCCTAACTTGGATTTCGACGTTATGCTTGTTTCAGTTTATCGATCTATGCTTTCTTTTCTATTGGTGTTTGCTAATCACTTGGCCAATATTCTTAGATTCTGAATCACATAGAGATATGGGTTTAGTTTCGGATCGAGATTGATGAATGAATCGTATTATTCACATAGAGATATGGTTTAATGGATTTAAGATTGATGATAGCGTTCTTCATGCATCTAGGGTTAACTTGAATAGATCGAGAGATTGACGAGTTATTCTAGGTAGTGAGTTAGTAGACCGAGAGGTGAATTCTCTATTCTTGTTGCTTGATGATTCCCGAATACAAGTACGATGTCGTTATTCTCGCATGCTTAGTAAATACCCATACACGCGAATACGATCCCGATACCCGTAGTCATCCTTGTTTGATAGGTCACCCTTTTTCATTGCTTTCTTATTTCGTTTTCCATAGATTCTACATATTTCCACCATCACTTGCTTGCTTGCTTTGATCTCTTTTCGATTTAGATTTGGATTTAGCAACCGGTCCTTGTGTTCGACCCCGTTTTACGACGATCCGTATCCTTGCGGTGAGTTGTGAATCGGGTTATATATTTTAGACTCGTTACACACGTATCAGTACCTCTCGTAAAAGAGAGAGATATCGCTGGACCCCTCGTGTCAGCGAGACTGTAGGAATGTGTGGCCGCACTATAGATGATCGTCGTCTATTTCAGACAGTCGAACTCAGTGAACGAGAAAGCAGTCGAATCAGATAAGGTGGCTTGTCCATGCCTTATGTTCGACATATGATATCGCGATAGCTAACCAAGTTTGGTCAGCCCCGGACCAAGCCCAGTTGGACTGCGCTCCGTCTCTTTGGTCAGCTCGGAGCAGACAAGAAATGGACTGACTTGGTCCGGAGCTGACCACGTTTGGTCAGCCCCGGACCAAGCTCAGTTTTGAACTGAGTCCGATTCCAGGTCAGCTCGGAGCAGGAGAAGAAGACTGAGTTGGTCCGGAGCTGACCAATAGTTGGTCAGCCCCGGACCAAGCTTAGAATTTTTCTCAAAACGGACAGATCGGCATACCAGAAAAAGTGACCAAGGTCAGTCCGGCGGACCAGATTCTGATCAGCTCCGGGCTGGACCTCAGACACTTCTCAAGTCCGAAATTTTGTCATTTTCCTCATGATTAATCTCAAGCTATTACCACCCATTAGTAGAGCAACTGTCAAGGCCTCGATCGTCATGATTACGGGTCATGCCCTAACTGAGCATGCCTGACTATGTTGGTGAGGCAGTATGGAGAAATCGTGATTCTCATAGCTCGAATATGGTTGAGCTTGAATTGGGTTATCAAGTCGGACTTGGACCTAATGGTAAGGATGGGATGAGGAACACGCAGTGATAGCGTATCACTATCCCATACTCATCTAGGAGTCATATATGATATGATTGACAATGTGTTGTCTACCTAAATAGCATGGTTTTGAGCGTCATGCCCTAGCTGACTCAAAAGCATGTGAAATATACATCCTAGCTCACTTAAAACTCATTGAGGGTGTTTTTCTTAGTGGAAACCTGTCATATTGCATCTATTGTCTGTGTTAGTAGGAGTACTAAGCGATGTGTCTATTTTCTGTCTGTTTGTCCTTTTCTGTAGAATATATCTGTTGCAGGAATCTGGTTAATCTTACCATGCGATCTATCCTTATGAAGGATAAACCTCTGACCAAGGCTTCTAGATCGATCATTGGTGCTTATGGGAAGCACATGGATGATGGTCTAGACGTAGAAAGCTGGGAGCCAAGGGAAGAATGATATGGTAGTTGTTGGAAAGAGTTCCAGCAAAAGGAAACGTTCCAAGGGCAAGGGCAAGAGGAAAGTGGCAAGCGTTGTCATTGAACCTAAGTCTGAGTCTAAGAAGGAAGAGTGTTATTTTTGTCATGCCATCGGGCATTGGTATAGAAATTGCAGACTCTACCTGGAAGATCAGAGGAAGAAGAAGCTTGCAGAAGCTTCGACTTCTAGTATCTTCATTATAGAGGCGAACTTGTTTACTTCTACATCATGGGAATTAGATACCGGATGTGCCTCGCACATTTGTGGAAATGTGCAAGGACTTCGAGGAAGTAGACAATTGGCGAAGGGAGAAGTAGATCTCCACGTCGGGAATGGAGCAAGAGTTGATGCATTAGCCATCGGGACTTATGATCTAAATTTACCTTCTGGCCTTGTATTGGAGCTGCATGATTGTTATTTTGTTCCTGCTATCAGCAAGTGTTGGTTGTAATGCTCTAGGAGGATCCGTGATATGACATTTGACTTTGTATTGATTCATTGATTTATGAATGCATTGCTTTTTTCGTTATACGATTGGCATGTTTGTTGTATTTCGGCATCCTTGAATCATTAGAGAATGATTCTAAACTCCCTAGTCAGTCATCGTTGTGGGAACAATGATGAATTAAGACTAGCATGAGGTGTGATCGATGCATTGGATGCTTATCACAATCATGGGTACTCGTTGTGAACGAGTGACTGGATGACCCGCATGAGATTGTCACATGGACAAAGTCATGACTTGAATCTCATACAGCGGTTCGTTCTTGGATCCTCATACTTGAGATGTCTAGAGTATCTGATATGAGGAGTGACGTGTTTTGACTGCGTCAAACGTCGTCTTTAACCGGATGATTATAACGGCGTTGATCAGATACGATCACGAATCATATGGAGATAGTAGACATGCAATGTGGGACTTGTCACCTCCTTAACGGGAGAAATATGTTGGGGTTATCTACGGATTCCTAGCATGCGATCATATCGATCTAGGGTTTGGTTTACTAGGTTTCATGCAGCGGAAGAAAGATCTAAACCTAGTCAAACGTCACACGCAACCAAACTCGCAAAACCCGAAAGATCGTGTATATCATCGAGGGAATCGTTACTTACCTCGTTCTCGATGAGACTTAAAGTTTATTTCGATCCAGGGCCTGTTCTAAATCACTTAGGACTGAAGTTACAGTCCCTCTACACGTATCCACACCGACGGGAAGGATTCCAAACGATTTGGAACGAATCTGCTAGGATTAGTGAAGAAAAGGGTAACTCAAGAGACGAGATCCAATCCCGGGACAATAGAAATCGAAGAGAACAGGTTCTCTAGGGTTCTAGGATGTTTCTCTGAGTTTTAGGTCGGCCCTTAATTAAGTTTGGACGAAATCCCAAACTTAAATAAGATTAGAAAACCCTAAAATCGAATTATGGAAACTTTCCGGATCCCGATCCGCTAGACCAGGAGCTTGGTCCGGCAGACCA
>NW_010966196.1:109303-111502 GCF_000463585.1 Tarenaya hassleriana
CGGCTGACCAACTCTTGGTCAGCCGGACCAGACTTGGACAGATGACCTCCTGACTGACTTCCGGACCTCCTGGGTTGACCGACTTGGTCCGGGGCTGACCAAACTTGGTCAGCTCCGGAACAAGTCGGTCCGTTTCTTGTCTGCTCCAAGCTGACCAAAGAGATGGAGCGCAGTCCAACTGGGCTTGGTCCGGACCAACTCAGTCCTCTTCTTTCGTTCAGTCCGCCAGTCCTCGTCTCGGACCAGCGTTGTTCACGTTTGGTCCGCCGGACCAACTTTTGGTCCGAGGCTGACCAGCGTGAACTTTGGTCCTCCCCGGACCAAACCCAGTTGGACTGCGCTCCATCTCTTTGGTCAGCTCAGAGCAGACAAGAAACAGACTGACTTGTTCCGGTGCTGACCAAGTTTGGTCAGCCCCGGACCAAACTCAGTTTCGAACTGAGTCCAATTCCAGGTCAGCCGGAGGAGGAGAAGAAGACTGAGTTGGTCCGGAACTGACCAAGAGTTGGTCAGCCCCGGACCAAGCTCAGAATGTTTCTAAAAAACGGACAGATCGGCGGACCAGAGAAGCTGACCAAGGTCAGTCCGGCGGACCAAATTCTGGTCAGCTCCGGACTGGACCTCAGACACTTCTCAAGTCCAAAAATTTTGTCCTTTTCCTCATGATTAATCTCAAGCTATTACCGCCCATTAGTAGAGCAATTGTCAAGGCCTCGATCGGCATGGTCACGGGTCATGCCCTAACTGAGCGTGCCTAAATATCTTGGTGAGGCAGTATGGAGAAATCGTGATTCTCATAGCTCGAATATGGTTGAGCTTGAATTGGGTTATCAAGTCGGACTTGGACCTGATGGTAAGGATGGGATGAGGAACATGCAGTGATAGCGTATCACTATCCCATACTCATCTAGGAATCACATAGGATGTGATTGACAATGTGTTGTCTACCTAAATAGCATGGTTTTGAGTGTGTAATACCCCGATTCCCGTACGAATTATTTAAATTAATTTCGGAAATAAAAGGAAGGTAAAACAAGACTAAAAACATAGAAAATATTTCAACGAAGATCTAGAAGAAAACGACACTCGATTTGACTGGAAAACGAGGAAGTTATGAACAAAAGAAAACTGAGTAGAACCCGGAATTCGGAATTCGCGAGTTATTTGAGGTACGGACGTTTCGAGTTGTGCCTCGTCGTGTAAACATGAGTTTTCAATAATCTATTGATTGGACATGAAAGAGGACGTTCAAGGAAGGTGTAGAAACAAACGGGTACGATTTGCTTAAGAAACGAGTGAGAACGGAGCGATCGAAAATAGACTATGCACGTCAGTCTGGACGGACCAGAGAAGCGGAACGGACAGTCCTGGAATGCAGAACGGGTGGACCGCGTAAGGCGGAACGGACGGACCATGAACGAGCTAGGAGCTGGGCCAAACTTGGGCCCAGACCGTCCGTTCCAGGCCCAGAACGGACGGTCTGCTAAACAGAACACGCAAGTGGCCAACTGGCTGTCTTGGGACGCGTTTTTCTCTGCGTTCCTGGGGGCCACCGACGTCAAATCGCCGGCCAATCCGCTCAGGGCATTGCACACTCAACCATAGGCCTGGGCTTGAGCCGATTTCGCCTCTCCGACGCGGGCAAAAACACCCCCAAAGCTGGGAGTTAGCCATTTTCGGCCAAAAGAAGAAGAAAAGAGAAAGAGCGGAAAAGGGAGAGAAAGAAGGAGAGCCACTGCGAGGGAAGCTCAGAGAAGCAAAGGCAGACAACCCTAGAGGATTTAGAAGAGGTTTCCGGCGAGAAACAGACCGGAAAACGACAACAAATCCGGCCAAAACCCAACTGAGCCAAGAACAAGGTGAGTGGCTCGAGTTGCGTCTGTGTAAGCTCGTTTTCGTCGATGTGATTGTGTTATTTCGAAGGTTTGTTGCTTGGATTGGATAAGGACACTTCAATGAACATTTAGCAACAAACGGGACTGAATTTGGTTAAGAAATGAGGGAGATACGATCAAACGAAGTCGGACCAGAAAACTGTTTCGCGAGAGCGAAAAGAGCCGGAACGGACGGACTCTAAGGACCGGAAAGGGCGGACTGGGCGCCTAGAACGGACAGTCTGACGTCTCAGTCCGGACGGTCCGCGTTCCAGACCTTAAACGTGGACCGAGAGGGCTCGGGACAGCCCGGAACACCCTGGAC
>NW_010966196.1:111633-111930 GCF_000463585.1 Tarenaya hassleriana
GGTAGCTCGGTCGGGGCCGAATACCGCGATACGCGTGATTGTATTGGGAAGATATGCACATTGATTGCCATGTTTGTAGCTCACTCGTGCGACGAGTGCAGCGTGATTGTGTTTGTGATATAGTCATGTGCGACACGACGGCCAACGTCATGGACTTGACAGGCGTGCGAGACGCCCCTAGTCATGGACTTGACTAAGGCTATGGCAGAACCCTATGGTGGACCCCATACGGGTGTTGTGTTTATTGTGTCATGGACTTGACACGGCCAACGTCATGGACTTGACGGGCGTGTGAGA
>NW_010966196.1:112482-114339 GCF_000463585.1 Tarenaya hassleriana
GATCGTTTCACATGCCGAAAATCCGAATTTACTCAGAGAGTCAAAACGATCGGTTCAGGAGTTTCAAAACGATCGTTTTGCGTCGCGAAAAATCAGAAAATAGCTCAGAGACTTGAAACGATCGTTTCACGTAATGTCAAAACGATCGTTTCATCAGTCAGATTTTGGAAACATTCCGATTTCGGCCAAGGGAGGAAGGAGAAAAGGAGACACACATGCTAGGTCTAAGAGATTCGGAATTTTGAGCAGAATAGTCACCCAAGAGCAGTGAAAAGAGGGAGATTATCAGGAAGCAAGAGATTGGAGTAGAAGACGGAGATCACGAAGCCGAGAAATCGACTAAGAGTTTCTTCCTTATTCTATTTTACAATGTCTTGTTGTATTGATATGAACCCTGTCGTTTCGATGCGTAGCGAGTAGTCCCCTTGCTGTGGGTTAGGGATTTGCTATGTAGGGATCTTCAGTTTTTATAATTCCAGACTATGTGGTATTATTTATTTGATTCAGTTTATTGAGTTATTCTTAATGTGTTTGATCTTGTTGACCACTTGATTGAATGAACTTAGGGTTTTAATTCGCATAGACATATGGAATTCTAACCTGGAAATAACTCAGTAAATGGAACAGATATTGCATCGAGAGATGAATATTTGCCTAGGAATTATGATAGCGTTCGTTTATGCATCCAAGATTTAGACTATTGAATCGAGAGATTAGTAGGATAAAGCCCGGATAGTGAGGTTAGACTCGAGAGAGTTAATCTCTACTTTAGAGTTTGAATTCCCTGAATTGGATAGATAAACCACTTCGTTTGCATCTTTTGAAAGATCCTTGCATGTAAAGCAATCCCGAAGCCTACAGTGTTTTCCATTGATTGTCTACGACCGTTTAGTTAATTGCTTTGTTCTCGACATTCCATTCTCCACATTCCTATTATTTTTCTTGGATTTAGATTTGGATTTGTGTTTAACTCCTTTGCTTAATTTTGTCCCTGTGTTCGACCCTAGCTACTACACACGATCCGTACACTTGCGGTTAATTGTTGAGTCTAGGATATTATAATTTGATCGAATTTATTCGCCTAGATTTCTGACATCAAGTTTTTGGCACCGTTGACGGGGACAATTTAGGCAACAGGATTAGATCCTATCTAGTCTTGATCTTTTTGTTTTTCTTCTTCTTAACTGATTTCTCACGTTTTTTTTCGTTTGTCTGTTGTTTTTCGTTGTGTGCAGGGTTTCCTAGTGCATGACCAAAAGTGCTGGGACGTCAGACCTAGTGCCTTTTGATCCTGAACTTGAAAGGACCATTACTCACATCCGTCGACAGCAGAGGCAAATAGAGAACGATCGAGATCTTGCTTTTCCCGGTGATGCCGAAGGCAATGTTGACTCAACTTTCGCTCAATACAACACGCCGAAGCATACTGAGCTTATGGCCGGTATACGACTGCCGACCATCTATGACTCGTTTTGAGCTTAACCCAGCTATCATTCAGATGCTTAGCAATAATTCCTTCCGGGGTAGGCCAAACGAAGACCCGAACGCACATCTTACGCGTTTCAAGATGATGTGTCGCTCGATCAAAAGAGAGATGATACGTGTGTACCGAGTCTAGAATTTATAACCCGATTCACAACTCACCGCAAGGATACGGATCGTCGTAACACGGGGTCGAACACAAGGACCGGTTGCTAAATCCAAATCTAGATCGAAAATAGATCAAAGCAAGCAAGCAAGTGATGGTGGAAATATGTAGAATCAATGGTAAGCAATATAAGAAAGTAAATAAAAACGAGTGACCTATCAAACAAGGATGACTACGGGCGTCGGGATCGTATTCGCGTGTATGGGTAT
>NW_010966196.1:115255-118331 GCF_000463585.1 Tarenaya hassleriana
AACCCTCGTGAACATGTTAATGCTATTACTCTGCGAAATGGTAAGCAGGTAGATTCTGGAAATTCACCGATGGTTGAGCAAGGCGAAAGCTCGAAGACCAAATTTTCAGATATTCCTGACGATACTCCTGAACCAGCTTATGTACCTCCTCCTCCTAGACCTCCACCGATACCATCCCCATCGCGTCTGAGGAAACATAGCGAAGACAGTCAGTTTGCCCGATTCGCGGAAATGCTGAAGAAACTCGAGGTAACCATGCCATTCACTGAAGCTATTTTGCAGATTCCCTCGTATACTAAGTTTTTGAAGGAGATCCTGACTAAGAAGAGAGTCGTTGAGAAAGAGACTATAGCACTCACCGCCGAGTGTAGTGCTCTGATCCAACATGAGCTGCCACCCAAGCGGTCGGATCCATGTAGCTTCTCAATCCCTTGTACACTAGGCAATGTTTCCATCGATCGTGCGCTTTGTGATCTAGGTGCAAGCGTCAGCCTTCTTCCACTCTCCATCTTCAAAAAGCTGAATGTGGGCGAGCTAAAACCTACCAGAATGGCTCCAGTTAGCCGATCGATCCGTCAAATACCCTGCTGGAATACTTGAGGACGTGCCACTAAAAGTCAGAAATTTCTACATTCTGGTAGATTTTGTGGTTCTTGACTTGGACGAAGACTCTAAGGTACCCATCATTCTTGGTCGTCCGTTTCTTAACTCTGCAGATGCTGTTATCCATGTTAGAGCAGGTAGACTGACCATGAAGATTTGAGACGAGACAGTAGAGTTTACTTTGGGCAAAAATCTCAAGCAACCATCGTCAACCGAATCTGAGTGCTTCCTCGATATCTTCGGATCCTTGGCTGAAAAGGTAATGCATCAATTTCATCGTGGTGATCCTTTAGAGCTCAAACTTTTGTCGCAGGATAGTATCTACGCAGACATTGATCAGATGTGGGTTTACGGGCGGATTTTGGAGCAAGAACAAGCATTTGACGTACAGAATGTCGAACCGATCGTTTCGCTTTTACAAAACGATCGTTTCGAATGTGATCAAAATTTCGAAAACTTACAGAAACGCAAACCGATCGTTTCTGCTTGTGCAAACGATCGTTTCAAACAAGACATCCGCACCCAAAAGTTACAGAAAGTTGAACCGATCGTTTCTGGTTTATGGAACGATCGTTTTGAACACAGTCTCATAGATCCAAGGTTACAGAATGTCGAACCGATCGTTTCAGGTGATCCAAAACGATTGGTTCATACCTTCCATGGATCGGAAATTTCGACCTCACCTCACCTCAGCATTCCGGAGCCTTCTAACTCAGGTACTCTATCTGCTCCTCATTCTAACGCGTTTATAGCATTTATTGATCATCCCGACTCTCCGAACTCCTCACTTTCATCCGATTGGAATCCCGACATCGCACCGGATTTAGAACTCAAACCACTACCTCATGGACTTCGGTAAGAGTTTCTTGGCCCCAACTCCACTTATCCTGTTATTGTTAACGCCGATCTGGACTCTTCCCAAGTCCACAAATTGCTAGATATGCTGCATAAATACAGGAAAGTGATAGGTGATCACTTGCGTGACGAGCTTTAAATTTATACCCGACACACAACTAATCCGCAAGTATACGGATGTCGTAGTACCGGGGTCGAACACAAGGACTTAAGCGGTTAAGCTAGGAATCGACTAAAACTAGGAAAATGGAGAAAATAAAATCGGAGAATTGTTTTTGTTGGTTTTCGTAAGTTGCAGAAAATTAAAAGAAAGAAAGTAAAATCAAAGACAATCACAATTCAAGAGGAGATAATCGATGGGAAAGGTTATGGGAATCGGGTTTCACCGATCATGCAAAGATGCCGTAAAGGATTATGGACCTAGATCATACTCGTTCTAAGGTGAGGGATTCGAAGACTAAGGTCGGGTTCAGTTCTCTAAAACCGAAAACCCGCTATCCAAGAGAGCACTCTAGCCATTTTCATGGTCTAGAGTAAAATCCCGAATGCATTAAATTCCCTTGTCATAATCCTAGATTAAACCGAATCAAATTTCTTCGGATTCAATTTCAACCCAATTGATTGAATGCATCAAGAGACCAAGAACCCATGTCTCCATGTAATTCACAATCCTAAAATCTACCCACAAAATTCTCATCCAATGGGTAACATTAAACACCATTCAATCAACCTCTAGCAATCAAAACCCAAGCAATTGCATCACTCAATTTAACAAATCCTAGGTTTCCCTAAACATTCATTCAAGAGAGATAAACTTGGAGAACACAAATTTCATTCAAAGCAAGGATTTGAAAGCATAAACAAAGCATAATCTTGGGTCCAAAGTGAGTACAAGCATCCTTACATGAGGGCTAATACCTCATCCCACAACAAGAAATTACTCACACATCATGTTCAAGAACACCAAAATAGCTAGGGGAAACATAGAGAGAGAAAGGAAAAGAGATGCTCAATAGAATCTTCAATCTTCAAGCCAAAGCAAACTCCTTCTTTCTCCTTCAAGATTTCGGCCCTAAGTCTTCTGGAGGAGAGAAAATCGCCTCCTTTGCTTTCCCAAATCGAGCTCCCTTCAAAAAGTCCGAAAATTCGGACTTAATCAGTTCCAGGTCACGCGGTCCGCCGGACCAAGGTGTTGGTCCGGCGGACCGGGAGTAAATGAAGCACGGAAACGCGGCGCAAAGTGGTCCTGGTCCGGCTGACCAAACCTGGTCAGCTCCGGACCAGGTCTTCAGTGGGCTAGGCTCGGCGGACAAGGGCAGGCGAGAGGCGGACCAAGGAGGGGCAACGGCGTACTGGTCCGGCGGACCCGGAACGGTCAGCTCCGGACCAGTAGTTCTTCGGGGCTGGTCAGGGGCGTTCGGCTCGGAGTCCGCTGGCGGACTGAGGAGACTCGTGGTCCTGGTCCGGCTGACCAGAACTGGTCAGCCCCAGACCAGGCTTCGATTTTTGCTGGCTCGGTTCATCTTCGGCTCATCAGACCGTCCGTTCTGCGTTGTATTCTAGTCCGTCCGTTCCAGGCCCAAAATCTGGGGAATTCTGCTTCTGTCTTCTCCGTTTC
>NW_010966196.1:118477-118962 GCF_000463585.1 Tarenaya hassleriana
TGAAAACCGTTTAGAAACCAAAGGCATACTCGGTATAAAATCCAGATAAAATCCGAGCCATCAAATCCCCCCAGACTTAAATCTTTGTTCGTCCTCGAGCAAATAAAATCAATGAAACACGAAGTCTGAGAAGGACGGTGAGTTAGAAATTGGTCTTTGATGAGTTTCAAGATCTAGCTGCGTATCCACTGCTCAACTTATGGGAGTAGAATCGAGTCTAGGCTACTCTAGCTATTCTCTCTTGTCAGCTAAACTTTCCTAAGTATGGGATTCCTTTGTCGTCCTTAATCTACCATAAGAGTAATTCCCACTTCCAAGCACTCTCCTTAACCTATTTACCGTTCTTCTAATCTAAGATATTTCGTCTCTTTATTTATTTTGTTCGCATTTTTTTTTCTTTTCTTCTTCCTTCCAAGAAAGTGCTAGTAATATCCCGAGTTCCTAGGACGTTGAAGTTGACAAGTGTCTCCGCTTTTGCTTTTTCT
>NW_010966197.1:0-218 GCF_000463585.1 Tarenaya hassleriana
GAGAAAATGGGCTACCCGCTTATTTTCCTGACCGGTCGCTCATTTTCCAAGCGGTCGCTCAATGTTTCGAGAGGTCGCTCATTTCCTCAATTTTGTTCATCAGAAAAAATGAGCTACCTGCTCATTTTCCTGATCGGTCGCTCATTTTCCGAGCGGTCGCTCATTTTTTGAGCGGTCGCTCATTTTTTCCAGTTTTGTTTCATCGGGAAAAACGAGCT
>NW_010966198.1:0-914 GCF_000463585.1 Tarenaya hassleriana
TTCTTGGTAGGTTCTTCCACTCGTTTTCCCAGTACCTTCTGCTGTAGAGAAACTTGTTTTTGCCTACTGATCCAACCTCTGATATCACGGAAGCCTCTCCTGTAGATTTAGTTGGAACAATGCGTTGCATCGGGGTCTTCATCTCTTCTCCATTCTTCGATTCTTGATCCAGTATCCATGTTGACGGATCATCTTGAAGTGTATCTATCAATCCCATAATTTCCAGCCCAATCTGGATCTTTTCTTTCCATAGGACAAAGTCGTTCTTACCATCGAACTTTTCCACATCGAGTTTCTGCATAAGAGCTGCCATTTCAACCTTCTGGTTCCGAAATTTCTCTGCTCTAATCTTGTTCCCTCAAATCAATAGCCCCTCAAACGAACCAGGCTCTGATACCACTTGTACTGTTTATCCGGAATCTGTGAAATGTCGATCTTGACGAACTCGCACAAACCCTAAACCTCCGATTCCAGGAACGACGAACACTCGAATCTGAAAGAACGAAAGACACACAAGAACACAAGGATTTACGAGTTCAGATCAACCAGTGTAGTTGATCCTACGTCTCGGGGGGGAGAGAGATTTCACTATGAATGAACTTGGTACAGATACAAGCTCGCGTAAAGAATCAGAGAGAGAATGCTAAAGAAAATCGTATATACTCTTCTTTTTTGGACTCAGAAGAAGTGACATCCTTTTTATCTTGAGACGATGACCAAAGCTTCTGACTCTTCCCAAGGTTTTCAGCAGTTTGAAACATTCTGACTTATTTAGAGTCTTTTTATGCTTTAACAGATTCACAGGCATTACTCTTCAGAATCAAATTTAACCCAAACCTAATAACGAAAGAACGAAAGGTTCACCCCTATTTTTTATATATGAATATGCGTATTAGACTTACATGATGTGTATG
>NW_010966199.1:0-914 GCF_000463585.1 Tarenaya hassleriana
TCGATCAGATCGAAGCAACTTGATCGTCTTGCCAAGTTAGTTCTGTACCTCGTTTCTGAAATTCTTGAACAATTCAAGCGTTTCAGACTTATGTCTCATCAAGTAGACATAACCGTACCTACTGAAATCATCAGCAAACATAACGAAATACAGATAACCTCCTCTAGCGGGCGAGCTCATAGGACCGCACACATCACTATGTATGAGTTCTAGCAACTCCGTAGTCCGTTCTCCTTTTCTAGTAAAAGGAGATTTTGTCATCTTGCCCATCAAACAGGAATCGCATGATTCGATTGATTCATAATCAAAAGAATCAAGAAGTCCATCAGAATGAAGCTTCGCTATGCGTTTCTCGTTGATGTGACCAAGTCGACAATGCCAGAGATAGGTCGGATTTAAGTCGTGCGGCTTAAACCGCTTGGTACTAACGTTATAGATCGACCTGTATCTAGATGGTTCATCTTCCAAAACATAAAGGCCATTAAACTGGTAACCCTTACCATAGAATAAATCGCCTCTATAAATGGACAGACATTTGTTCTCAATAACAAATCTGAAACCATCTAAGTCTAAGCATGAAATCGATATGATGTTCCTACTGATGGCAGGTACAAAATAACAATCATGCAACTCCAATACAAGGCCAGAAGGTAAAGTGAGATCGTAAGTCCCGACGGTTAATGCAGCAACTCTTGCTCCATTCCCAACGCGGAGATCTACTTCTCCCTTCGTCAATTGTCTACTTCCTCGAAGTCCTTGCACATTTCCACAAATGTGTGAGGCACATCCGGTATCTAATACCCATGATGTAGAAGTAAACAAGTTCGCCTCTATAACGAAGATACCAAAAGTTGAAGCTTCTGTAAGCTTCTTCTTCCTATGATCTTCCAGGTAGAGTCTGCAATTTCTATACC
>NW_010966200.1:0-913 GCF_000463585.1 Tarenaya hassleriana
CAAACATGTTTAATGTGCAATAAAAGACGTTTAGAGTCCGTCGAAACATATTTAGAATGCATCGAAACATACTGAGTGCATTCAAACATGTTTAGAGTGCAATGAAACATGTTTAGAGTGCGATGAAATATACTTAGAGAGCATCGAAACATGTTTAGAGTTCGTATAAACAGTTCAGAGTGCGTCCAAATACGTTTAGAGTGCGTGCAAACACGTTTAGAGTGCGTCCAAACACTTTTAGAGTGCATCCAAACATGTTTAGAATGCAACAAAACATTTTTAGAGCGCGTCAAAACATGTTTGAAGTGAGTCGAAAAATGTTTAGAGTGCAATAAAAGATGTTTAGAGTGTGCATCAAAACATGTTTGGATGCACTCTAAAAGTGCTTGGACGCCTTCTACACGTGTTTCGACGCACTCTATGTATGTTTGGATGCACTCTTAGTATGTTTTTACGCACTTTAAACAAGTTTGGATGCACTCTAAATATGTTTCGACGTGTTCTAAACATGTTTCGACGAACTCTAAACATCTTTTATTGCACTCTAAACATGTTTCGACTCACTCCAAACACTTTTAGAGTGCATCCAAACATGTTTTGATGCACACTCTAAACATCTTTTATTGCACTCTAAACATTTTTCGACTCACTTCAAACATGTTTTGACGCGCTCTAAAAATGTTTTGATGCATTCTAAACATGTTTGGATGCACTCTAAAAGTGTTTGGACGCACTCTAAACGTGTTTGCACGCACTCTAAACGTATTTGGACGCACTCTGAACTGTTTATACGAACTCTAAACATGTTTCGATGCTCTCTAAGTATATTTCATCGCACTCTAAATTTTAGAATGCATCCAAACATACTTAGAGTGCATCCAAACACGTTTAGAGTGCATTAAAAAACGTTTAG
>NW_010966201.1:0-913 GCF_000463585.1 Tarenaya hassleriana
TACTCGCCCGGTACATGGACCATATCGGGGAATATAGCCTCAAGGGCTATCGTATCGATGAACAGGGAGCGCTACGGCTGGGGAACCGACTATGTGTGCCTGACGACGCAGAGCTGAGACAGGAAATTCTATCTGAGGCACACCAGTCGAGATTGGCGATACATCCGGGGGCGAGCAAGATGTATCAGGGTCTACGCCAGTGGTATACTTGGCCGAGAGTCAAGAGAGATGTAGCGGATTACGTAGCGAGGTGCCTCACTTGTCAGCAGGTAAAGGCAGAGCGACAGATGCCGGGAGGCAAGCTACAGCCGTTGGAGATTCCAGAGTGGAAGTGGGATTCAATTGCCATGGATTTCGTGGTCGGGTTACCACTCACGCCGAGCAAGAAGAACGCCATTTGGGTAGTCGTGGATCGACTAACCAAATCCGCCCATTTCATTCCTATCCGTCAGGAGTATCCGATCGGGCGGTTGGTGCAGATTTACATGGATGAGATCGTGCGTCTTCATGGAGTTCCGAACGAGATTATATCAGATAGAGACGCCCGATTTGCATCCCGTCTGTGGAAGGCGATTCAGGAGGCGCTGGGGACGAAGCTCAAGATGAGTACAACATATCATCCTCAGACAGACGGTCAGTCGGAGCGGACTATACAGACTTTGGAGGACATGCTCAGAGCTTGTATCCTGGAGTGGGGAGCTCCGTGGGACCAGTACATGACGTTGTGCGAGTTTGCGTACAACAACAGTCATCACACGAGTATCGGAGTATCTCCATACGAGGCCTTGTACGGGCGACCGTGCAAGACACCGTTGTGCTGGACGGAGATTGGCGAGCGCCGAGAGTTCGGGTCGGAGATTGTGGAGGAGACCACAGAGGTGATACGGAGGATTCGCGCCCACCTGAAGACGGC
>NW_010966202.1:0-221 GCF_000463585.1 Tarenaya hassleriana
TGTTTGGATGCACTCTAAACGTGTTTTGGTGCATTCAAAACATGTTTAGACGAACTCGAAACATGTTTCGACACACTCTAAATATATTTCGACGAACTCTAAACATCTTTGGATGCACTCTAAGTCTGTTTGGACGCACTCTAAATATGTTTCGACGCAGTCTAAACATGTTTTGACGCACTCTAAAAAAGTTTCGATGCACTCTAAACATGTTTGAATGC
>NW_010966203.1:0-911 GCF_000463585.1 Tarenaya hassleriana
ACTCGTGTGGTGGTTCCCTCTCATTCGGGTAGAGGAGGAGCTTGGCTTTGATTCTACGTAGAATTAGTTAAATGAGAGTTATAGAGTATGATTGTTGTTATGATGAGAATATGAAATTAATATCTTAACCCATGGTTTCCCAAATGTATTCGTTTTAAGGGAAATAACATGTCCAAATTTCGAATGTGGAATGGCATAGTCACAAGAAATTATTATAACCAGACATTTGTTACATGGACCGTTATAAAGTTACAAATATTGAAGTTCTACTTTTTGTCATGCGGCTGCCAAACTGTTATGTAATTTACAAACTGATCTATTTTTAAATAAATAGATTCACATTTTATCAAAAAAAAATTACTGATGAATTTTTTAAAACTTAAACAATCGATTAATATTGTTAAAAAATAAACAAATTTTGTTGAAATTCCTAATGGTTTTACGCGCACGGGTCAACGATTATATCGACGTATGTATACATATTGGTATGATGCATCCAAATTTTTATACTTTTCAAATTTACGAACGATTATAAAATGATTAAATTATATTCTTATATAGTATTCTAGTTTAAATTATGATTTTCTTACTTTCCTGTGTTCCTTTGACGCTGCGATAGTCAAATTCCCCTTCCATTTAGCTCTCGGTCGTGATGAAAGAAGCTATCTGTGTCTTGATAGGGTTTGAAAGATGTCGCATTTAGTTATCTGCAATGGCACATAAGAAGCTTGTACTGATCGAAATGTTGTTCTTGTGATTGCTAGGGTTGATGTAGGCTTACCGCTGAGGTTTTTGCTTTTTTGCTTCCATTCATTGCACAGATATGCCAAAGAGGCATCTCTGCTTATTGGGATTCGTTTAGCCAGTCTGTCACGTTGAGAGATCCTAGAGACCGACCTGACACTAAATGA